>NC_136263.1:86114889-86168414 GCF_964187855.1 Myxine glutinosa | reverse complement strand
TTGCGAGGGTCTGCAATCTCTGATTGCCTTTTCTTGTATTATTTAAAATTACCTCTGCCATATTAGCTTCAATAAATTTACCTGTTGGGTAAACCTCAATATCATACAGTTAAACCTCAATATCTTAAATACTTTATATACAGTATCTCTTTGCATGATTGTTTCACCCACTCATCAATGCAAATAATGTGTAAGGAATCAAAGGAAGGTGCAAAGCGTCCCTTCCTTTATATAAGGGATCATGTCTCTGTATGCAGCTTCAACATTGAGACTGAAATTTGTTTCTCTGCTTCTACTGGATGAAATCGGCTGCAAATTTCAGAAGTAAATGATTTGTATGTTGAAGTAATATGTTCCAAATTTCAGCAACGTCTGTTTCTGCATTCTTGAGTTTTATTAAGAAAACCCTCAAAATCACGTTGGTGTCTGTCCATCCGTCCGTCCGCCCAAAATGTGTTGCTGCTCATATCTCAAGGACTATACATTGAAACTAGCTGAAACTTGGAATATACATCGGCCAATAGGTCGAGTCAATGGCTTTTGAAACAAATTCCACCTAAGTGTCATAGTTTTTGCTTTAAAATTAAATATATATAAATATACATTCATAAATATATATATATATATATATATATATATATATATATATTTATATATATATATATACACACATTTAATAACTCTTCAAAATATTATTACCCAAATTTAATGCACTGGGTTAATGGCCTTATGGATTCGGCATCAGACTTCCAAGCCGGGGGGTGTATGTTCAAGTCCTGTCTGGGTTGAATCATTTTTTTCTTCTTACTTTCTGAAGTCTTTTATATCATCTTGAATAATCAAAGGGAGGTGCAATGTACCCTTCCCTTTATATGGGATCATTTCTCTCTTTGCAACTTTAACATAGGGACTGAAAATTCGTTTTTCTGCTTCTACTGGTGTAATGTATATACTAGCAGTAGTACCCGGCTTCGCTCGGGAGGTTTCATGGGAATTTGGGTTATGACTGGGTTCCCAACAGCCACTCGGATTTTTTATTCCAGGTTTACTCCTGTAGGCATTTGGCACCTTTATGGCGAGGTGCACCCGCCTTGACATGATACCGTCATTGAGTATTGTGACCTTTTTTTTAGAACTAAGCTTGCCAGACTCGCAGTCTAGCCCCACTCTAATAGCACCACCACTGATGGTCCGCAACTGCTTATTAGTCATAGCTTATTTCGCAATTGACCTATATCTATAGGACATTTTGGATTTTGTATTTTTGGGGGATTTTTGATTTTTGATTTTTTGGATTTTGGATTTTGTTGTTGTTGTTGTTGTTGTTGTTGAGATCAGGTCACCCCTAAATGCGGACATATGTCATTGCATCTTGAGTTCTTTCATGCATGTATCTGGGGCTGCATGTAAACTTGATGGCAGGATGCAGAGTTGGCCAAGCTCTCCTCCAGCCACATCATTATTCATTCCGTCTCGCAAGTGTATGTAGGAGTCAGATCTTAATTCTTTTTGGTGGATCCTGATGTAACGCAGCCTCTCTGCTTCAATCTTTGCATACATGTCCACAGCGAATTGATGGAAGAGGTTCTGACTTCGATGAAGTTGGTTCAAGGAATTGCCATGAACCATAAAGCGATGAGCATAGAAGTCCATGCAAGAGACAGTTTTTGTTGAGTTTGTACCAGCCTGTGGAATATTAAACTGGTAGCCATCTTCTCCATTCACGAAGAGCAAAGGATACTGGAGGGCATCGTAAGACCTATGGGTTTCACTGATGAAGTTAAGGTTGTTGTCACGACATTTGAGGACAATGTCTCTTCTGCCATATTCTTGGCCAGTCATAATGACAGGCACCTCATTACGTTCTGGAGCATTGAATCGGCGTGCATGCTCACCGGATGGTCTTTTGTCAGCATCAATGATGATCTGAAATTCCAGGGTAGGAGCATTCTTCAGGGCATATTTAAAACTTTCGACATAGCTGTTACTTGAATGAAGCATTTCTTGCAGCTTCAAAATTAAATCAAATATTGTACCCTGGTTGCTGTTGTATCTACTCTGGGCCTGTTGTTCAAGATCTCCAACAAAGTATATCTGCAAATAACGAGGCTGTTCATTTGGTAGAGGCTGGAGGGATCCTATCCTGTAGTAAATCTGTCCCTGAACTTTGAATGTTGGCATGAATCCTCCCTCTGTGATGACATTGGCGCCGAATGACGTCATTTGAAAGGCACAATTGTATTTCCGAATATTCTGAAGGAAATGTTTGGACTCTGGAGTGGTGCCAAGAAGAAGATCCTTAAGTGGCTCAGGTGGTTCAGGAAGCATAGTCAGCTGAACTTTGCCATTAGTGCAACACATTCCTGGTGTTTCTTTATCCCACTTTATGGTGCTACACTTGTCACAAATCTTAGACATGGAGCCAATGGTCACTAATTGATGTGATGCATAATCATGGCTTGGATCATAGTTGAAAGCACCTTGGTACCACTGTTGCGTAGTGAATGGTCGAGATCTTACCTCAGCATGACTTGTCCTATCTCTTTGACGCCTTGTCTGACGTTCATCTGGAGTTTCCTCCTGCCGTCGAGTTGACTGTCAGAAGACCTGTTCTTGGAGGCGAGACTGCCTCTGTTCTAGTGCTTCCTGCTGCCTTTCAGCTCTTCGTCTGGTAGCGTTTTCTTGGAGTTGTGACTGTCTTTCCTCGAGTGTCTCATGGTCTATAAGAGCTGATCGTCTGCGTGCCGGGGTTTGACGTTCCTGCTGATGTTCCGCATCTGTCCGTGCTTCTCTTCGTGTCTGCATATGGAGGGCTGCAGGCGACTTTCCGAAATTTGGCCGCTTTTTGGGTGGCATCGTAGTAGGGAAAACTATCGCTTTTCGTTTGATAATGGGAAGAGGAGGGGAAAACGCTCGTTTTTTATGGAAAACGTTCGCTTTACTTATAAAATAGGAATAAATCGGAGATTATCGAAGGTAGGAATAAATCGGAATAAAAAAATAGGAATAAATCGGTGAAATAGGAATAATAATAATAATAATAATGAAGAAACGTGGCGAAAACGTTCGCTATTAAAATGAATGTTGATGTAACGCGACGGCTTATATAGGATTATTAGGAGGGGCGGAGACCTTAGGGAGGCGGAGACTGTTTATATTGTCCAATAGAAAAAGGGTAAAAAAAATTGACTTCCAGAAAGGTCAAATATTTCGTGGTCCCGCCTTTTTGGGGTTTTATTTTTAGTTCGAGCAGGAGTTCGAGCAGAAATAGGAATAAATCGGAGAAATAGGAATAATAATAATGAAGAAACGTGGCGAAAACGTTCGCTATTAAAATGAATGTTGAAGTAACGCCACGGCTTATATAGGATTATTAGGAGGGGCGGAGACCTTAGGGAGGCGGAGACTATACAAATTGTCCAATAGAAAAAGGGTAAAAAAAATTGACCCTTCTAGAAAGGTCAAATATTTCGTGGTCCCCCTTTTTGGGTTTTTCTTTTGAGTTCGCGATTTCAGTCGGGGGTGCGATTTCAGTAATTTTAAAGACTGCCATTGGATTCCCCATATAAAACTACCCATAGTTGTGCACCATTAAGACCTCGAATCGGCGCATACGGATTTGTATACCTAACGACACCACAAACAGACATTGCCTTTTATTATATAGAAGATATATATACATATATATACACACTTTATACCCCTTTAAAACATTTTTTAAAATAGTCCAATGTGCTGGCCCAATGGCCTACTGGATAAGGCATCGGATTCCTAAGCTGGGGATTGTGAATTCAAATCCCATTTGGGTTTGAATATGTTTCCCCTTACCTTTTCAAGTCTTTTTTCCGTCTTCAATAAAGTCTCGTGTGATGAACAAATGCATTTTGTTCGTATTTAAAATGTATCTTGTGAAAAATGCCAGGGGCATTGAAAAGGCCGCTTTATACGAGGTATGTGCCATGTGGCAAACTATAGAAAAGAAGGGACATTCAAAAAAATATCGTGTGCATGCTGAATCTTGTGTTTTTCAGGAGGAACCAAGTAATGCTCTAGAAAAGTTCATAGAAAGGGGCGCCAACTTGATTCACACAGCTACATAAAGAAGTAAATGTATTTTCAATGCAGTTACAGTCTCTTGGTTTCAAAGGGACCTCTTCGCGGTCCTTCATTTTTCTGTAAAAAAATAAAATGCCAAACATAATATTAGTTTTCTATTCGATTGCAGAAGTAGGTGTACATATAAAAGTCATCCATCATCTCTAATTTATCATCAGTATTCATCATGTACATATCACGTTTGTCCAATATGTCTGCAATGTCAACACTTGCAAGTTTATGTATTCTGCACTTATGGTCCAAAGGGATTGGTAAAACAGGCTGTACTGCACTGCACACGAGTGCAATTCTTTCATCTAATCCAATTGTTGCCTATAATATGTACACACATCGTGCGCTTCTCCAACGCTTGTCCCAAAGAATACATAACACCCAACATGTCTGCAATTTGTTGGTACATAGTACATACTAACTTTATTAATTTTTTTAACAAATTATATTTCACACACGTGCATATTTTCTTGTTTTTGATCTCAAGGTACACAGAAAACTTTACATACTAATGGGTTTTAACCTGTTAGATACTGAGATTTTTTTTTTTTTGAATGTCCCTTCTTTTCTGTACTTTGCCAAATGACACATACCATATATAAAGGTGCCTTTTTCTATGCCCGTGGTATTTTTCCCAAGATGTTAAAAAACAGACTTTTTTTTCCTTAATTAGGCTTCCAGTGAAGTTCACACTGGATGCCTATTGTTTTTTGTTCTTGTAAGGATTATTCTTTCTATTCTCTTTTCTTGTTTCTTTCTGTGCCTTTTTCTGCAACTGTATTTATTTGTGACCTATTTCTACCTCTCCTTTGTTTTTGTTTTTTTATTGACTCAAAATGTTCTTAAACTTGTGCATTCTAAATATTTCAACTGACTTGCCTTGCTGAGGTCCAATATACACAATATTGTCCAAAATTGTTAATTGTCCTCTTGGCTTTGGGGAAATGCGGCTGTGCTTACAGATTTGATGTTGCTATCAATGAGGTGCTCAGCATGAATGATGCACCTCATGGCTTATTGTCAGCTACAAACAAAAATAATAAATTCATAAAGTGTACATTGAGGTCATTTATAAAATTACAAAAAGAAATAGATTCAGTTCATCCTCCCTCATGATGGTACTTAACTGGTTACTTATTCTTTCAAATGCAGCTCATTGCTGTGGGTAGCAGTATTAGTTTCCAGGAGCAACTGTGCTGCTGATGCAGTGCCTTCTGTGATTGGATCAGGAATTTGTAATTTTTCAGTGTGCCAGTGATAGCTCACTTACACTTCGCGAAGGACACCATGATATTTTTTAACATCTACCCACTAATGCTGGCCAAAGGGACAGCACACACTTTAGTGCCTTGCGCAGGATGACAGTTTATAGCTGGGTCGCGATGCGAACCCAAGCTATACTTTTAGGCTATCTTGCTAGCCCATAAGTTAACAATGAACAGCATTCATTTGAACCCAGTTTCATTTGCAACCAACGAGCTGAGCATTGTGGTACATTTGTATATGTTTTTCTTGAAGCATTCAGTGTTATACCATGTGATGTTCCTTACTGAAAGGCGAAAAATCACATGGATTAACACCTACAGCTGTTTGTGTTTTTAATCAGCTGAAAACTGACAGCAGTGGCAATTATTAATGGAAAGTTCAGGGAGAGGTCACAATCATTTGGACAAAATTAAGCAAGTCAAATCTTTCTCCACAGGCCTCGTAAAGGTTAAACTCTTGTCAGGAATATGTTGTGGGTCCAGATTGTCTGGACTACCCTTTCTCAAAGGCAAAAATAAGGATGAAGGGGGAAGAAATGGAGGAAAACGAACTGGCATTTATGCTTTAACTGACATCAAGTCACCGTGTTATTTTGTACCATTGTACTATATATAATGGCATTAAAGCTTGGAAGTCACCAATTCCATCTTATCTGACATTTTTGTGAACATTACTGCTGTCCTTTGCTTTCTGGTGCATTCAAAACAGTCTCCATCCCACGTGTTGTATGGTTTGAAGCGTGAGTTAAGCTTATTTGTCAAACAGCCACAGTGCATGGTTCCCTAAATCACAAAGGCTTCATGAGGTATAAACTCTGTTTCGCTGATTAAATTCGTATATCAATAGGTCTTGTAAAGCATTTCTTTACCATAATAATGAGGATTTGGTTTATCGCTATATCAAAGTTGTCCACACAGTGACATTTTGAGGCCACCAAAACCTCTTTATTAATGTTTCGATCTACCAATGAGCATCTTTCCTTTGACTCACTTTCAGTAAATATGTCCTTGTACTTCAAACTTCACTAGAAACGTATTATTTGTGAAATATTGGAATAACTAGCGGGGTCACCCGTGGGAATCCCACGGGCATGGATGTGTGTGACATTTCGACATATTGAGTTAGATGCTGCACCTGCACATTCAGTTATATAAAATGGTTACTGGCAATTGATCACATCCACAAATGATGTAATCCACACAATTTATGTACTTTACATAACGTTAATAGGAATACATGCCCGTGTAGATGGGAAATACAGTTTGTTTGAAATAAATCACAAATATCAGAAGAAAGTTTTTAAAATTTAGAACTATTCTCACTCAGAGTTAAACATCACCGTAATATTATGCGGTTGCTTCAACGTTTTCGGTGAATTATGTCATCATTTGTGAGATTTTTTGGGAATTTTTTTTTTTGAATGAGATTTTTATATTTAAAAAAACGGCAAAAAGCATCAGAACAGCTGTGAAACAGCATCAAAACAGCAGTGAAAAAGCATCAAAACACTATCAAAACAACAGTGGAAATCGTCAAAACAGCAGTGAAAAAGCATCAAAACACTATCAAAACAACAGTGGAAAGCGTCAAAACAGCAGTAAAAAAGCATCAAAACAGCAGTGAAAAAGCATCAAAACAGCAGTGAAAAAGCATCAAAACAGCATTGAAAAAGCATCAAAACAGCAGTGAAAAAGCATCAGAACAGCAGTGAAAAAACATCAGTGAAAAAGCATCAAAACAGCAGTGAAAAAGCATCAAAACAGCAGTGAAAAAGCATCAAAACAGCAGTAAAAAGCATCAAAACAGCAACAATGGTCCAGTGATTTTTCAATCACCGCAACTAAATGTGTCGGAGTAATTAACTATTTTCCTTGGTGCCCTCCTTTTGTTGCCTGAATGGTGTCACTGCAGGACCTCCGGGTAAACAACATTACGGGTGAAGATTCCACTGTGGCCATCAATTTTTCCCTGTTGGCCATTACTGACTACCTTTACCTTGACATCCTCAAATCGTTTAGCACGCGACAATGCAACATATAATTGGCCATGGCTGAAGACGGGTTCTGGTAAGTAAATCCCAACTTTGTGTAATGTTTGACCTTGACTCTTGTTTATTGAGAAAGAGAATGCCACACGAACTGGAAATTGATGGCGTTTGAGTACGAATGATAGTGTTGTATCGGAAGGTGAAATGCTAATCCTGGGTATAAATGTGCGTGTTCCTTTGTGACTGCCAGAAATTATTTCTCCGTCTATTATGTTTGGCAACAATCTTTTAACAACCAATCTTGCACCATTGCACAGTCCCTGTTTCGGATCAAAGTTACGGAGTAACATGATGACAGCACCATCTTTGAGACGAAGTTTGTGCAATGGCATTCCAGAAGGAGTTAATTGATTTAGAAATTCCATAGGATAATTTAGTGCCTCTTCAGGGTCATCACAGACAATGGAATCAGCGCTGAAGTACGTCTTTTTCCCCCAGGAAATGCATCCAGTATCTCATCGTTGATCACAAATGTGGATTCATTCTTTGGACACAACACGGCTCGTTGTGCCAGCGCATCATAGTTTGAATGGATTTCGTTCAAATTACCGAAAATAGCCTCTGCTAAAGAAATGTTGTCTTCTACACAGATACGATCAGGCAGTCGTATTAAATCTGAGTCAGGAATTGTTTCCACAGTCCCATTTCCAACCGACAGTAACCATTTTGAGAATTCTTCGTCATCATTAGCTCTCATGTTTGATGTTAAGTTCAGCTGTTTGAACTTTGGCCACAACTTGCTATGCTTGATGCATGTGGCGATGATTGCTGCAGGTGCAGCGTGAGGTACAACGGGCAAAACCTGCCTGAAGTCCCCACCAAGAAGTAAGACCTTTCCACCAACAGGAATGTTGTTGCTGGTTACATCCCGGAGACATCGATCAACAGCCGCTAAAGCATATGCTGGAGCCATAGGTGCTTCATCCAAAATGAATAGATTGGCCTTCCTTAGAGCATCTGCATCTTTACTCGTAGGTGATGTGTTGCATGTGGAGTTTTCCAAAAATGGGCACTGGCAATTTAAATCGATGGTGCGATGTACGGCCCCCTGCTAGCAATGTTGCTGCAATACCCGAGAACGCCATTGGAAGAACCAAACGACACTGGCCTTGCAAGATGTGCAGAAGCGTATTATAGAGAAAAGTCTTGCCACTTCCGCTCGGTTCATCAACGAAAAACAACCGGTTGCCTGTGTACTGGTCCCTACAATGAACGGCCTGTAGGACCTCATCTACAATTTGGATTTGGTCATCATTTAGTAGTTGTCTGTTGTTTTCACCTTTTTCATGTTCATCTCCCGGTACATACTGATAATCATCGCTCGAAAGATCTTCAACAGCGTCTGGAGGTACTGGTAACTGAAATGCTTCCATGGTCTGTCCATGTCTCAGGAGGAAGGACTGTATTTCTCGCAATGCCATGAAAATACTCTGTTCCAAGATATGGCCGCTGTGCACAAAATCTTCGCAAAGGTCGTTTTTATATTTTTCCCACAGTGCCGACGTGTCTGTTGGTGTGCAGAATATGCATAGGGTTGCAAAAAGAGATCTCAATTATTGTGGCATGGCAAAGAAAACTCCATCAGCTAAGGACCTGTCCCATTCTGTATCATCTTCTGTTAAATGTAATTTCCTGGCTGCATCCTTGTATGTTTCACAAACTGCTCCATCTACGGTTCTGAGATCTTCAAATGATGTTTTACCAGGGCAGTGCAGCAGGAGTACACGAAGATGAAAGCACTCAATGTCCATAGGGCTTGCCGAAACCATGCGTCCGATAACCTTGTTGCCGCCCCGGCGTCGAAGTTTCCATGTCTTTCGTCCATCTTCAAATACGTAATATTTTGGAATGTCATGGTACAGATAACTTCGTGCCTCAGGGTATCTCTGGTTTAACTGAAACCAAGCTGTAAGTGTTGTACCCCTATGTCGTACAATGGCTTCTTCCTCGTTACCATCCCTGAACACAACAGTCTGCAATTCAGGTAAGTGTCCCGCAAGTCTGGTGATGGAATGGGACTGTTTGTGCATTTCAAATTCCATCAATCTCCATGCTGCCTCTGGGGCACTGACATATCTGCAGTCCAAATAGGTCTTTATTTCGTCCACCTCCACTCTCCCGCGCTCTCGAATTTCGATGCCGGCACAGTCATGTCCCTTGTACACATATTTAAATAAGTACTTTATACTCTTTATGCTTGCGCAAACCTCAATGTTGATGTGTGCTCTGTACTTCTTCAGTAAATAAGCATTGAATGGGACCACAAATTGGCAATCAACATCGGTTCCATGAACGGTTATGGTGGGTCCATTTGGGGGACGCTTGTAAAGGGCATAGCCATCTATGCTCGCAAGTGTCTCTGCAGCATACGCTTTTGGAAAGCCTTTACTGCACACTCCATCTTTCACACAAATCGAATGGCGATTTAAAGTGCCACACGGACCATGTATCATTGTATCATGTGAGACTTCTCCAAGGAATGGATCTCTGGTGACTCATTTGAATTAGGAATTTGTGCGGAAACATTTCTGTCAATGTCTTCGGCGGTACAAATTTTATCTTCTTGGCACAGAATGAGTAATATGTGGGCATGCGGTAGGCCACGCTTCTGATACTCGACGACGTAGAGAAATGCACGTACTTTGCCCAACACGTGCTTCTTCGTTATATCGTCGATTAACTCTTTTAATTTCAGATGAAACACGCGTGCCACTAAATCTGGTCTGCCTTCAGCTCGTTGGTGTTGTCCGATGTTTTCTTGTATCTCTGTCCATTTTGGATTACACGTGAACGTGATGAAAATATCTGGTTTCCCGAATTTGCGAACAATGGCCATAGCATCTTGGTAGTTCTGCTGCATAGCTCTTGGACTCCCTGCAAAACTCGACGGAAAAATGATGATACGACCGACAGGACGTTGGTTATCAGCAGCAACGTTCTGGACGTGGTCCAGTAGTCCTCTGTATTCCATGGCTCTAAGGGTTTCCTGATTTTGTTTGAAGTATTGCAGTCGATTTGCTTCTGCCTTGCAATATCCGTCGACAACATACTGCTGGAGCAATTTCCCCGAAGAATGGATAGTGCTGAATTCATTTCGAATAGCCAGTCGGTAGGCATAGAATTCAGGATGAGTTACCTTGTTTCGAACCGCAGTTTGTCGCTGGTGAGGCATGTTTATCATCCATCCAGGCTCGCCATGTGGAAAGAGAATGGGATATGTCATGGGATCAATGTGAGAGGAAAGTGGAGAGAGATTGTGTAAGCCCTGGTCATGCAAATGAACCTGGAAATCCCTGTTTGCAGGTGGTTCACCATCTTGTCCACTAACAAAGACAGCAGCAATTTCATCAGCAGTTGGTATGTTGTAACGTCTTTGGTCGTCTGCACACAGTCGACGAAAATGCATTTCCAAGGTAGAAGGGAGGCGATCTTCAAGGACAGCTTTCCTGATTTCTTCCTGTTCACGCTCGAACATAGTCTTGTAACATGTGACATAAGGATTAACGTCGGATAGTATGTTGTGCAGTTCTGCCATCAATTCTTGCAAACATCTGTGATTCTCAGGTCGATTCATACGTTCCTTTGTAGCTTGAGCTGTATCCAAAATAAATAACTGTGCAAATTGTGCTTGTTCATGTACATGTGATGGATGTAATGGACCACAGCGATGGTAAATTTGACCGTGGATTTTGAAACAGTACGGTCCATTTCCTGGAGGAGATGAGATCTGAGCACCCATTGATGCAAAAGCTAATGCCGAATTGTAATTCCGGATATTGTCTCGGAAGTTGCGACATTTTCCATCGTCACTCTGATAAATTTGTTGCAGTCGAGCAGGTACGGCAAATAGTGGAGGCAATTTAACTTTTCCCTTGGAACAACACAGTGTAAATCCATCCCCTTGTCCTGTTGATTCATTTGTGAAATGGTGTGCAGAACAGTACACACATGGTGATGTCATTGGACCGCAATTATGCTCTTGAACAATATTATCGAATACTTCGGCTGGATTCATTATGGCTGCGGTTGTATATGTTTGCTGAGCACTCCAACGTCTTTGTTGCTCAGCATGACGTGCGAGTCTGTGTTGACGTTCATCGACGGTCTCGTTCTCACACCTCATCGTTGTTGCAGCAGCATCCTGTGCGAGTCTGTGTTCATGTTCCTCGACTGTCTCGTTCTCCCTCCTCATCGTTGTTGCAGCAGCATCCTGTGCGAGTCTGTTTTCACATTCCTCGACTGTCTCGTTCTCCCTCATCGTTGTTGCAGCAGCATCCTGTGCGAGTCTGTGTTCACGTTCCTCGACTGTCTCGTTCTCCCTCCTCATCGTTGTTGCAGCAGCATCCTGTGCGAGTCTGTGTTCACGTTCCTTGACTGTCTCGTTCTCCCTCCTCATCGTTGTTGCAGCAGCATCCTGTGCGAGTCTGTGTTCACGTTCCTCGACTGTCTCATTCTCCCTCCTCATCGTTGTTGCAGCAGCATCCTGTGCGAGTCTGTGTTCACGTTCCTCAACTGTCTCGTTCTCCTGTCTCATTCGTTTTCTTGCTGCAACCTGTTCAAGTCTGCATTGACGTTCGTCGACGAACTCGTTCTCCCGTCTCATTCGTTTTCTTGCTGCATCCTGTTCAAGTCTGCGTTCTTCATCGACTGTGTCATTCATTTTGGAAATGGAAGTTTCCACGCAATGCATGAATTGTCACGATCGTCAAGAGGAAGTGTCTCGTCATCAAATGACAAATAAATTACATTGTGAAAATTAAAGATTTCGAATAAACCTATTTAAAGTGTATGCGCAAATAACTAATAAATAAAAAAACGAAGAAATATCTCTCGGTAATTTCCTGAACCATATTTTACTTCCGGCTAATAATGTTGAATGAAATAAAAACGAAGAAATATATGTCGTTTTGTGACGACTGTCATCAAAAGTAAAAGTAATATATCTTAACGGAAAAGAAAAAGCGAATTTTAAATATATGTCGACTGTTATTTTAGGCGGTGTATTTTCGTTTATCATCATGGCGCGATTTAAAAAAATATATCTCTGCATTTTCCTCTCCAATACCTCCTCACCCTTTACACACACACCGGCCCATGTTTACATAAACACACACACACACATACACCCACACACATATACAGTATTATACACATACACATACACACACACACACACACACGTACATCGACAAACATGCACACACGTACAGACACATTACACATATACACATATGTATACACATATGTATCCACATATACACATATATGCACATTATACACATATATACATCTCCACACACACACACACACACACACACACACACACACACACACACACACACCAACACACACACATATACACATACACAAAAACACACACACACGTACAGACACATATACACACACACATATATATACACATACACACACACACAGACATATATATACACATACACATACAACAACAACATGCATTTTAAGCCATTTTCCCTGCTAGGGCGGGGGTTAGCCTACATACACATACACACACATATAGCACGCACACACACACACACACACACACACACACACACACACACACACACATATATGCACGTGCACACACACACACATGTACACATGTCCCACATGTATATATCCCACATCCCACATGTATATACATGTTTAAAGTGTACGTGCCCTTCACCCCTCCCCCACCCGGCAACGCTGGGTACTTCTGCTGGTAACTAATAAAATAAAAACGAAGAAATATCTCTCGGTAATTTCATGAAACTCGGTGGAATTGGATGAAATTCGCTCGGTGAATTCACTCGGTTTATTCGGTTCGGCTCGGTTCACTCGGTTTAAAGAAAAAGCGATAATGTCGACATGTTGCCGTCTGTGTCATGTTGGGCGGTATATGATACATGTTGGGCGGTTGTTGGCGGTTGGGCGGTGGGTGGTGATATGGTGTATTTTTTAAAAATATATCTCTGCATTTTCCCACGTTGCTGACACCGAATCTAAAACCATCAATAAAAATGAAATCAGATGGTGAGTTAGATTGGAGATAAAGGCGTGAGAGAGACTCACGAAGGCCTTTAAGTTACAGGCGTTTGAGATTTCATTTCGTTCTATAAACGGAAACTTTCATCGGATTTTCTTCCCGTTTTTTTTCAACCGAGTCTAAAACTATGTTAGCGACTGGGAAAAATGAAATGATATATCGAATTAGAATTGAAATAAACCTGTGTGAGAGAGAAAGACAGCACAGGCCTAACTAAACAGGCCTCAAAGCTATTCGAGAAGGAGGAGTGGGTGGAGCTACTCTGCAAACCGAGTAAGCCACACCCCCTGGATAGACGCCCAACAGACAGACAGAACACCTATGCCTATTATAATATAGATTGTTTTTCAGTGAATAGATTATTGTTTCACTTTTTCAAATCTTTTTCCCAATTTGGACATCGTGATGGGATTAATCAGGCACATGTTTGAGCATGTGAAACAAAACCGAACGTCTAACAACGGTGTGGCCGGGCTTGTTTGATACTTCAGTTGAAGAGGAGTATCGTATGACCTGGGTGGGGATACCAGATACCAGTTAGCAAATAATGTATGTATTAAAAAAAATTCAATTAATACCACATTGCTATGCCACCTTCAGTCAAACATCGGGCATTGACAGCAGGTTCGTGAAGGACTTGGACAGAAAAACGTACCCAGTCTGATTGTTGCTAAATCCGGACAATGGCGAAACTGCAAATGGGAATCCGCGAATGTCACGGATGGAAACCCTTCCGTCATTTCCTCATTCTGCTCTAAACTCGATATCTCTATATTTTCATTTCAAACAGCATCATTCATCATTCCAATCACAAATTAATACTATGGTATTAATATATCAAAATATAATGTTAAATCACGATTGTATTGAGTTATCAAACCAGCGAACCATCACCATCTGTTCACTTCTGGATTCGGGAACAAGGTCCGTGTCGATCGCATTTCAAAATCATAATTGTATTGAGGAATTTCTAAAACCTCCTGTCTACCTTACGACATCCGCTGGGACCCCAAAACGTTCCACAGAACGTTTTTATATTTCCTTTTAGTAAAATATCCAACTGTAATGCTGTAATGTAATGCAACTGTAATTTCTAAACATTGTCCCTCTGTCATGTGACCAGATACTCAGCTCTGATTGGTGGACGTTTGTTAGGGACATACACACGTTAGGGACATGTTCGGGACATACACGGACAGACAAAAGCTGTTCCAGACGGAATTGCCCTATGGGCAATTGTAAAAATAGCATACAAATTGAGTTGGTCTGTTTGTTTTTCTTTTTGAACAGCTCATTGGATATCCAGTACATAATTCTGGAGGTTTTCCTCTCTATTAATCTTTCAGGTGGAATATGTCATGTCTGTGGTGAAAAGCTCAGTGGATGGCAGACAAAGCAAGAACTAAAAAGCTTTATGTTGATGAATACTGCTCAATAACCTCCACTTTCCCATTCTTCCATCACTCCTGTTTCCAACCTAAGACAAAGCGATTGTTGAGAATCCTTGCTGGAGACCTGGGAAATCAGGGTTCAAATTCCTGGCTGACCATCTGCCATCCAAAATATACGTCTTCACACGTACCGCAGTGTTTCCCCCGATGTCGGAAATATTTTGTTGCCGTCAATTGCCAATGTTTCCTAAATGCAACAACATATAATAATATGAGTTTCTTCACAAGAAACATTAACACAGGAGGAGGCCTTTTCGGCCTATCAAAAGCCTGCACTATTATTACCAACTTTAATGGTTGTTTATCCATATTCTATCCTTTTTAAATGCTGAGCACCAAGTAAGGAAGCAGCATGTGCATTTTTAAAGTGTTTGGTGCAACCTGGCTGGGGTTTGAACCACTAACCTCCCAGAATCAGATTGGATGCTCTCACCATTATGCGACAGAGGCTGGTTGAATGTATTTGGCTTACTTGAGCCTTTCGTGATAGATAGCAATTTATATTGTACTCACCTACCCCGCTTCTCCCCTGTCCAACCAAGTGAATATATGCTATTGAAATTATTGAGGTACAGTATTGTAAAAAAATTATATATATATATATACAGACTTGGCATTTAATATGGAATATATTTTTTTTCTTGACTTGGGTTTACTTTCTGAACTCAGTATATCAATCTGGTGAGTTTTTTTTACCCTTCGGTGATGTCTTTGTTGAAAGAACCATGTCACTGAATGTCTTTCACAGCAAGAAGTCAATAACAGGATTATATCACAGGTGGCGTGACAAAATGTAAGGACAGGTACATTTGACGATTGGCTTCACAATCGGGTATACAAGGGTTGTTGCATTCTGTATTAGTGGAAAACAACTGCTGCACGTCTACAAAAGTTATTGCCGCTTCCTCTGGAGATGGTCCGTCAACTTGACAATGCTGTTTGTCATGGAGTGGTGGCTTTACGAAATTCTGGCATGAAATAGCGTGCTATTGCTCAGCAGTATGGCATCACCCAAGGTCAGGTGTCAAAAATCCTGAAACGAAATGCTCAGAGGGGTGTCCCTACTCCAATACCGAGGCCAGGACGTCCACACAGAACCACAAGGAGAGATGATCGCCAGCTGCACCGGTTAGTCTGCAATGGCCGTACCAAGTCAGCTAATCGGCGTAGGGCTGAGTGGCATCAACTGACAAATGTGCCTGTATCCAGAAGGCTAGTCAACCAACGACTGGTTCAAGCAGGCTATCGTGCCAGGCGTCCCCTGAGAAAGCCACGCCTGACAAGACAACACAGCCAGCACCGATTGCAGTGGGCCAGAGAGCACCGTCAATGGCAGCAAGGACACTGGAATCACGTGACCTTCAGTGACGAGTCTAGATTTCTGGTCTATCGTCAAGATGGCCGCGTCCGAGTGTGCAGACAAGTGCATGAAGCCCACAACGAAGATTGTATAGTGCCAAGAGTCCAAGCTGGAGGTGGTGGGGTGACCGTTTTGGCTGCTTTTCATGCAGGGGGCAAAACTGACCTGGTTGTTCTGAATGAAAACCTGAACCAGTTCAAGTACAGGGTCATTCTGGAAGAAACATTGCTTCCATTTGCTCGTGCAGCCTTTCGAGGAAACTTTGTCTTCCAAGATGACAATGCACGGCCTCACCGTGCTCGCATGATCCAACACTTTCTTGCTGAACGTGGTGTAGAGCATATGGAGTGGCCTGCCATGTCCCCGGATATGAATCCGATAGAGAACTTGTGGGCAGAATTAACGCATCAAATCGACAACTTGGACCAGCAGCCGACCTCTGTGCGTGAATTGCAGCAGACTATTGTCACTGCATGGCAAGCGATTCCTGTCCAAACCTTGGCAAATCTCATGAACAGCATGCCTCAACATGTACGTGCTCTCCTGAATGCTCGTGGGGGTTACACGAAGTACTGAACTGTAATTTTACTGTCCGTAATCCCAGTCATAATTTAGCTTTTGTTTTTGTTGAATTTTTTTTTGGCTAATGTGCAAAATAAAGAGATACTTCTGGAAAACGTACAGAAGTTTAACACAGTACTGTCCATGAATTGAGTTCGATATCAGTTTACATCACTTACGAGGATCAATTTATTTGCTTCGAAATGTCAAATGTGGTTTTTGTTTCTTTTAAACGTCACATTAACAAAATCTAGAATAATTTCAACATAATTCCAATGAACTTTTGGTTCTAAGTCATCTTGAAAAGTAAGTTTACCCCCACAAAAAATATTCCATATTAAATGCCAAGTCTGTATATGTATATATATATATATATATATATATATATATATATATATATATATATATATATATATATATATATATATATATATATATATATATATATAATTCCAGTAATCTCTGTGTGTATGTTTGTATGTTTGTATGTTTGTATGTATGTATGTATGTATGTATGTTTGTCTGTGACCGCTGTTTCTCGACAACCACGGGTCCGATATACTTGCAACTTGCCAGGTATATTGCTGGGGACCCGAGGATGTGCCTTTTCAAGGTTTGAAATTAATCGGACAAGTAGTTACCGAGCTATGGCGATTTCTTTACCAAACACCGCAAGCCGTTCGCTTTGGACCAAACCATTGCATGTAAATAGAGGGGGGGGTTCTGTGGTCGTTGCGAATGGACCAAACCATTCATGTAAATAGAGGGGGGGGTTCTGTGGTCGTTACTGCCACGTGGTTTCAAAGTTTTTTTTTGTTGTTGTTGTTTGCACGCATGTTTTTTTGCACCCACGTACGGGCACGCCCTAGGATGTTTACACACACACACCCCTACACAAATTTTTTTTTTTTTTTTTTTTTTGGCAAGGAACGGGCACCCACGTACGGGCACGTCCTAGCTTATATATAGTACGGGCATGCCCTAGTATATATAATTTCAGAATATTTTGGGAATTCTATTCAATCACCGATGTTGCTTTTGTTTTTCTGGTTCTGGGCAGTCACTGCTGAGTGACATGAAGCGGGAGGACGCAGTCAGTATGCTGACCATCATGCCGAGCAGTGCGGACGTTGGTTGTACCTACACATGTCGTGTATCCAACAAAGCGCTACCTGAGGGCAAACAGACATCCATTTCACTCAACGTGCAGCGTGGGTCCCACAAATTTCACACTGCACTTTGCCATCTGTATCACGCGCATTGGATATCATGTCATGAATTAATAATATTTCACAAAACCTTTACATTTCAACTGCGCCTCATGTATAGCATTTGGTTTACTTAAAGCACTGTGAAATCCATGCAGAAGGGAACTACCAGGAAATAATGATTAATTTCGAACAATTTTCTGTCTCGCTGTGCTGTTGCCCTGACCATGGATGTATGAGAGTCCTCAAAAGTAGCTTAGAGTACAATATAAAAAATAGTTTCTAATTTTTAAGGAAACAATCTATTGAAATGCAGACAGACAAGAATGCTATAACGCACCAATAGTTCACCCTTATTTATATGAAGGAAATCAGGTGCATGCACTGAATGGGACTGTAGTGTTATATTATGCTAAGATTGTGGAACAACTCACTTAAACGGTTCTTGATATTTTAAAATAATTATGTGTATGAGCCTCAATCATTCATGTGAACATTAATGAAAATTTGTACATTATTTGCAAAAAATTGGCCTCTCATGAATTCCTTCCTTGGCAGTCACTGTAACGTAACATGCTGAAGGCATGATTTTGAAGCCGGAAAAAGCTACACAGCCGAGAAATCTGGCCCTACGGATGATCAACATTCCTTTGAGAATGGGAAAGATCAGCCAGTGGAGAAAACTCAGTCCTTTCCCTGTTGAGGAGATTTTCAATGCAGGCCTAGTAATGAGCCAAGGCACATTCGCAACACAGAATAGTGGGAAAGTGGTGCACTATCAATTGTTCCACTTGCCCTTTGTACTCATTGCAACTTACTGAAAGGCATTCACAAATACATTGGTCAATGGCAAAAGCAAACGTAGGCTCAACTAATGATCAAGATCTTGCCTTTGCCTGTGCATGGCTTAAACATTGTTCATTGATCAATGACAGTGAAAAAGGCTGGGCAGGTAAAAGGTAAAATGCAATGCCTTCATTAACTCAGTTGATCTGTCCTTGTTTGTCACCAATCCTCATGCGTGCAGATCCTCCCAAGGTGCATATCTCTGTGAATCCCCAACCTGTTCAGGAAGGAGAGAGCGTACGTTTTACTTGCTCTGCCACTGCAAACCCTGAGATCACGGCATACAGGTAGCTACATATGTTCAAGTATCTTTGTCTCCTCAACCTGAACCCCTGACACCCCCTCCATCTTACCTTTATATTCACATTACTTCAATTCTTTTTCCCAGCAATTTTAGGTTTTTATTCAATTCACTTGATCTAGATAAAGTGAGCAAATGGGTAAATATAAAATGACCTGCTGATTGATCAATTTGCTCTTTGTACAATCGAAGCATGCCTCTTTATTTTATTGATGGATGAAACTGCTCTCTCGCCACATGTTCCCTGGTACTAGAGCCTCTTAACAATGAATATGTGTCAATTCTGCAGGTATACATACAAATCTGTGGTTATTTTATTCACTTTACCTTCCAGGCATCTGATTATTTAAAAATATATTTAACACTACTGTGTTTAAACTTGGCGATAACCTCTGGATTTACTTGGCTGTTACTAAAGTATCTTGATATCAACAGCCCCAATGAGCACAAATCCTATTGTTCTTTGTTTCAATATCTATATTTGATCTATTGTTGATCCTGCAACTGCTGCAAATTATGTGTAGTCCTCAGAATGTGTTGGATTCCATTTCTGTCCGATGTCAGAGTGTACGCCATTATTCAAATGGAACTTATTGGACACTTGCAGGTAAAATTACCGCACAGCCAGATAAATGGGGATATTGGCCAATACGGGACTTTCAAAATGACGTATGAGTACAAAATGAGGCCTTTTGCGCATGCGCTGTGTGTGTTTACAGTGATTCGGTTCTGCTCGACAGGCACTTTAACCTGCCAATGTTAGCATGAAACATGTAAATCAAATTGTCTTTCAAACAATTTTCAGCATTTAAATGAAAAATTGCCAATTTTGAAATGGTAAACCATAATTGTTGTGTTCCTGCCTGCAAATCGCACTTGCAGAAATAGAGGAATACACAAGTAATATCCTTGATTGATAGGTGTTGGGTTTGTAACATTTCCTGTTAGTACATTTTAGTGTCGGCAGTGGATTTAATTTGTCTTATTTGTTTTAGTGTTTGTCGGATTTTAGTAATTTGTTTTAGTGTCGGAGTGTCACACACACACAGACGCTTCAACTTTTGGGAATAGATGCAAAAATCTAGTATTAATTTGTCTTGTGTCCCCGTAACCAAACAAACTATATTTATAACAGCCATCAAAGCTCCCACAGAGCAGGTGCCCATTGAGCAGTCTTCCAAGTCTTTCGTTTTGCAGAGGCACATCACTTTATTTCAGGTACTTTTCCAAGTATCGCTCAGAAGCTTGAAGAGCAATTCTAAGTAACAATCCTTATTATGGAGACATAATACATTTTATTTCAGCTTCCTGGGTTTCTGCGCATGTCCACCGTTCATTTTGGGGAAGATTACTTAATTTTGAAAGTGCCGTGTTGTAAAAATTCGACAGGAGAGATGGTGGAGTGATCCAGTGATGCGATGATTCCATTATCTCATCAAATAAAAAAGTTTTAAAATCTCACCAAACTTCCCATACCTCCCATGAAATCTGTCTCCATATGTCCAATTTGGGAATGCTGATAAGTCAATTTTGCAGATGTGTGCACACAACAATGAACTCCTCTTCATGTCGACGAATGGTGTCAAACCCCTCCATATTACGATCCTCCCCACTCTTTGCTTCCCAGAATTATTATTTCTGGGAAGTTATTATTATAAAAACTCCATATTTAATACTACCCTCCCCACTCTCATCGTCCCACCCCATCCTAGCTTCCCCCTAGTCCTGCCCCTCTTAGGTTATTCCTCACCCACCTCCTTTGTTTCCCTCTGCCCCACCCATCGCAGCCTCCCCTCTGCCCCACACACTCCTGGCTACCCACTTCTACCCAGCCATGCACCATTCCAGCTTTCCCCCAACCTGACACCTTCCCATATTCCACTCCCCCTCCCCACCCCCGTACTCTATCAGCTTCCCCCCTGCTCTGCCCCCTCTCCTTTCTACTTTCTACATTCCTACACCCTGCCAGAAACCACCACTCCCCTGTCCCTAACTGTGTGGACCTCAAACATCTGAGGCCTCCTCCCCATTTCTGACAGATCTCAAAATCCAGGCTTTTGATATTAAACCAGACTTCATCTGTTGACCAGAATCTTTCCTCCCACAAGACGTCCCTGACTCCTTTGTGTCTCTCCCTGGTCATTGTCTCCTCTGCTTTGAACAAACGGAATCCCATACCAGGGGGAAGAGTCACACAGTACATAAAGAACTCCATTTCTCACTATCCGTGTACTGCTATTACACCTCCAAAAACCAAGAAGTATCCTTGGCTGCGACTTCCCCTCCATTCCTACGACTTGTTTGTCCCATGTGTTGTACCGTCCTCCAAGCAGTGATGACTCCATTTATATCACTCTCTCAGACAACATGGACCAACTTTCAACCACTCATTCCAACTCTCTCTTCTTCATATGTGGCAATTTCAATTGTCACCATGCCAAATGACATGGGTGTTGGTACCTCTCTCACCAGCCATGGCACTTCAGCCAAGAGCCATCTGGCAAACTCTCCTATCTACTTTCTTAACAATCCTTTTGAGGAAGTTCAGTCACTCAATCTCTTCATCTCACTATCGGCCATGATCTTTCTTGGACAAACCACTTTTCAAAGTTGACATCAGAAGCCAGCCCTCGACTGGTCAACCACCATCATACAAAGTGCTTCCTTGGAACACCTGAACTCTTATTCACTTACAAGGCCTTCACCTGCAGCTTGATAGAGGCATGCTCTCCCCTCTGGGCTGGCACCCCTGCCTCATATACTTTCCTAAGCCTGACGCCGTGGAAAACCTTCAAAACAAGACCTTCAATATCATTGGGATCTCACACGATTAAGCTGAATATATGGGCCGATCACTCTCGCATCATAGACAGGTCGATTGTCTCTCTGTCTTGTGCCACATCCTTTCTGGTCTTGCACCTTCTCTGCTCTTTCTATGTTTTGTCCCTCCCAGGTTTCTGCAGTGCAATTGCGATCCACCAGCAAATCGACTCTCTTCTGGTGAAACCCCCAAAATCAATTTCCCCTTTTTTCCCCCCACCTGTGGAACAAATTTCAACATTCTCTTCAATCTCATCCTTCCCTCCAGATCTTCAAGATGGCTGGTCACCACCATCTCAGATCATCCACTTTCCAAAACCATGATCTACTACTATATTTTATACCCTTGCCAACCCCCAACCTCCTCCAGCCCATCACATTATTGTAAATTTCCTGAATTTTCTTCCTGAGAGTGTGCTTCTTCCGCCATGTTTTCCACCCCCTGCATCCTCCCCTACCCATCATTGTTACCTGCATCCGTTGTTTTTCCATCTACATCTGTTTTGTCCCTGAGCCTTGCTGTTTGTGTTTTTCCCATTCTCTTTCAGTTGTTCCTTTTGTTCTGGTCCAGTCTGTGTTTCCGCTCTTCCACAGGCCTTGACTTTGTATACAAAAAAGTGACATATGTCACAATGTGACTGGATTATGGAGGCATTGCTGTGTTGCACAATGCTAATTTGAAGACAATCACATGAATATATCCATGGGTTTACCTCCAGCTTTGGGCTCACCAAAGACTATGTTCAAGGATGACGTGTATATTAAATGTAGTGAAGTGATCAGTGGACAGTAGACAAATCAGTGATGGGATCCTAACATTTTGAGAAATTCTACTCAGGTATAACTCCTGACTGCAGATCATTGGGTGGGTGTTCTTTGTGTACCATTTACTTATCGAGACTATGCGCAGTTATTGCACGTGCATCATTAGGAGCATTTTACTGAAAACGATTACATGGCTTGTTTCTGAAATTTAATTGAAATTTGAACAGTCTCACATTTCATCCCTCCAGGTGGGCCAAGCATGGCTTGCTCATTGATGGAGTTACTGGAAGTGAGTACGAGACCACTGTGGACTATACTTACTACACGGAGCCTGTGTCATGTGAGGTGCAGAATGCTGTTGGCAGCACAAACGTCAGCACACTGGTTGATGTTTACTGTAAGTGGACTGTCGGCCTGCATAATAGATTATTTTACAAGTTTTGTTGAAGCGATATTACAACCTCTGCTTTTGGCCTTATGTAGCGATTAAAAATTACATTATTGCCAAGATTTTTGTTGCACTTTTACACAGATCATGGCTCATGCAACAGCTAAACAGTTGAGTGCAGAAGGACATTGCAGCAACCTTTGAGCCAGGAGGAACAGTCAGACAGTGGGACAATCACAAACAAACAGGCAAAGGACAGATACGCAGATGGGACAAAACAGGTACACAAAGAGACAAGTAGCCCACTGGTGTGTAAGTGAACATGCTGGTGAGGATGAATCGCAGATAGACAAAGAAGATATGTGTATACAGATGGCAAAGGTAGGAATATATAAAAGATCACAGGTATGTTTTGAGGATGATGCACTTAACATGACCGTTTGTATTTCCCATTTGTTGGTCACCCCAAATTTGTATCAACAAAGACAATGGTCAGAATATCCAAATTATGATATTGGTTGCTCTGCAAAAAAGGTTTACGTACCTAGACTGCAGATCCTTCTACAACTTCACTGCATTGTTGGCATCACTGAACCTTGCTTCAATCCAACATAATTCAAATTTATCTCAAACAATGTTAACTGGAAATGGTAAGGAATTTTGATGTACTTAACAAACATCTAACATTTTGTTATTTTGAGCATACATGTTAGACTTACCATCTGTCAAACTGCAGAATGTCCATTTAAACAATACAGATCGTTCAAAATGCTTGTAAGATTTTAGAACTATTAGCGCACAACTTTTTGGCTGCTACTTGGGATTGAACAGAAATACAAGGACCACATTTTCAAGCATGATTTATCTCTGCAATGTGAACTGATAAAACCACATTTAAACGAAAGTGTCAAATGAGGCTAATGTAAAAAAAAAAAATCCACGTTCAACTACACAAGTGTGTGGTTCTTGAAATTATGTGCCAGATACACCTCATGGAAAGGCTTTGCAATAGTGTGCTCACCTGATCTATTTTAATTTGGGTTTCAAACCTGGAGTTGAAGCTGCCGAAAACTTCCATTTCAGGCAGTATCACCACTAACATATTGTGCTAATTTCCCAATCATGACATTTATTGGCGAGGACATTAAGCCATCTATCCCATCTGCTTTCTTTTGCTATCTTTCTTAAGTCACCTATTGGATGATACAGATCACGTGATAATTTTCATAACCATCAATAGGCCTTATAGCTGGGAGGGAACACATGACCAAACATAACATTGCACTTTGGGAATGAGTACAGTTTTTTGTCCCCCGTCGCACCGCGGAGCGAAAGGGGGACTATGCTTTTCCCCTCCGTCCGTGTGTGCGTCCGTCCGTCCGTCCGTCTGTGCGTGCGTGCATCCATGCGTGCGGATGTGCGTGCGTGCATGCGTAAGCGAAGGACCGAATTCTAATTTGGTGTGTAGGTGCAACTAGGCATATGGAAGAACCCTATTGAAAATTAGGTCGCCACGTCAAATCCAAGATGGCCGCCACCATGTATGTCTGAACCTTGTGAGCAGAATATCTTGAAAAATAAATGAACTACTAACTTCTAATCTGGTGTGTGGGTGTATCGACGCATAAGGAAGAACGCTATTGAAAATTGGGTCGCCATGTCAAAATCCAAGATGGTCGCCACCATATATATGTCTGAACATTGTGAGCGAAATATCTTGAAAAATAAACGAACTACTAACTTCTAATCTGGTGTGTGGGTGTATCGACGCATAAGGAAGAACGCTATTGAAAATTGGGTCGCCACGTCAAAATCCAAGATGGCCGCCGCCATGTATGTCTGAACCTTGTGAGCAGAATATCTTGAAAAATAAGCGAAGTACCAACTTCTAATCTGGTGTGTGTGTGTATCTAGGCATAAGGAAGAACGTTATTGAAAATTGGGTCGCCACGTCAAAATCCAAGATGGCCGCCACCATATATTTATCTGAACCTTGTGAGCGAAATATCTTGAAAAATAAAGGAACTACTAACTTCTAATCTGGTGTGTGCGTGTATCTACGCATAAGGAAGAACGCTATTGAAAATTTGGTCGCCATGTCAAAATCCAAGATGGCCGCCTTGCGTCTTCCACTTTGTCAACTCACATCACTTCACCGACGGGGGACCTCGGCGTAACGCTTGTTTATCACTGACTCGTACATGTAAATGGGTCATTAATTAAATTTCTAGCGTAAATACAAGTGATTAACTTGCAATGTGTTAAAAATCACTTGCTCAAATCAACTCGACTATGAGGTTAGAGCAGTGTTTCTCAAACGGTGGGTCGTGAGCCGCAAGGGAGTCGTGAATGGGTTTCCGGTTGGAGATGAGCGGGATCAAAACGAAATTAGTAGTGACCAAAACTAAAACCAGAAACAGGCTGAGCGCTGTTGAGAGCAGCCTATAATGTTCGCTGAGTAAGACTAGTAACCAAATTGACATGTGTGCAAAAAGGAAATCAAAATGGCCTAGATTCCAGCCTCTTTGTTACTCCTGGAAGTCGGGGTTGACACAAATGGGCCCGGCCCAGTTTTCCCCACCTGCATTTAAAAAAAAACACCTACTTGAATAAACCCAATATTTTCCCCAGTAAAGTGGGTTTTTTTTAAAATCCCCATCCCTGTGTTTTTTTTATTTAACCCTTCTAGGGAAGACAAGGGGTCACGGCAACCAAATACCAGGACGGGTGGGTCGTCTGGTAAATCTGGCTGAGAAACACTGGGTTAGAATGTTTCGTGATCCAATCCGAACCACTTTATCATGATGCTCGTGACCTAAAATTAAATCATACATGTGTATATTATGTTTGTCCATTATTTGTTAATGTCCTTGTAATTCCTATAAATTATACTTATGCACACTTTTTTAAATTACTCTTCTTTTTTACATGATCTTAGGCTCGGGGTAGAGCTTCCCCCCACACCTCCACCACACACATACATATGAACATACGTGACACAGCACAAGACAGTTCGACAAGACAAACACAACCTATGAGCTTGAGGGAAGTGTGGTCACTTCCCTGGGTACTCTGGGTACCAGTAATGTCACAACAATGGCGCAGCTTTTCTCACCGCACTCAGTGGGAACTTTTCCAAGGAATTTCCTCCTCCACATGGATGTCAACCTACAGGGTTGTATTTGTCATGTGAGTGATTTATTAAGAAGCTTCCTCATGAGCCTGAGATAAATGTGAGAAAAGGAAATCTTTTCTAAAGTTTTATTTTTTACCGTTTATTTCACCATTATGGGTACATTTTATTTAACCTTAACCATATTTTACAGGAAAGCGATTTATTGGTTAATACAGTGTGAAATCTAAATAGTTACTGGAATATGTATTTTTTGGAAACTATGGCCATCATGATGATACGCTTTAAAGTTAGGGCTATTTTATGATTTGGTGTAGCATTAGATGAGTGTTATGCTAATGAAAGAGCTAAAATGTAATGTTCACTCCAATTAAATAATAGTTATCGATAAATTTATCTTCAAATAAATTTTACCAGTATCGACTAAAAACACTTCACTGACAAAAAATGAATTCAAAAACAATACAACAGATTTAATAGTTATGCAATATTGAACGATCAATATCAAACTTCTGGATTAAATTCCAATGCCTTATTTTGGGATCAATATAATAACCATCTTTAATACACATTTAACTTTTCACCCTTGAGTTAACGCAAAACCAGGATAACTTTCATTTTGATGAAGGATGATGATGTCAACTCCCGCATCATCAGATGCATATGGCTGCCAAAGCAGTTTCTTAACTATTGGGCACAAACCTGGTTGAGTAACCACTCCAACGCAGGATACTCGAATGGCACATTCATCCCAGTAAGCGTAACTTACCTCTCCGATTATTCGGCTGAGAAATGTTGTTGTCCTTATTTTTATACTGATGCAGACAGTCTCAATTTCTTTAAAGACGAGTTTCATGCTTCAAATAAAACCTACTTACAAACAACCTTGTAAAGGGAATGTAAATGCACAGTGTAGAAACTTACTCTCACAATTATTGTAATGATCTTTTCTTCCATGCCATACTCTCCAAACTAAAAGGATTTTTTTTTTGTATGCAGAATCGAGGCCCGTGTAAGAGCTAACACATTCAACATGAAAACATGCACAGACACATAAAACATACAATGAAGGGAGCGGGAGACAAGAGGGGGAGTGAGAGGGAAGCACACAAGCACAACAACAGTAGAGAACAGGGACGTCAGTAGATCTGTGGAAGGCGGAGAGCTGGGGAGGAGGGAGAGGTACACGGTATAAAGCAAATTAACACTTCTAGGGATTTCAGGAAAGAAGTTGGGCATTGAAAGAGGTGGATTTGGGGTGTATTAACGGGGGTAGAAAAGATCAAGGTTTGGGATGGGGGAAGATAAGAGATGGTGGTAAACAGCTGTTTTAAAGACCTGGAGGGGGGAGAGGGATTGAAGAGATTGCGGGAGTTTGTTCCAGAGGCGGGAGAAAAGAGGAACGAAAGATTGAAGGTGAGCAGAGAGTCTTGATTTTGGCAGTTTCACCAGAAGAGAGTTTTTACAGATCTTGTGCGACCTGTAGGAATATTTGTGGGGCAGAGCACATACAGAGCAGGGAGCAAGCAAGGAGCAAGGAGCAAGGAGCAAGGAGTACAAGGAGTACAAGTAGTACAAGGAGTACAAGGAGTACAAGTACAAGAGTACAAGTACAAGGAGTACAAGTGTTACGTGGTCCCCTCAGTGCATACCAGGTCTCGGTGACCCCCGGACCGTGAGAGGACCTTCGCCAGCAAATAGTATTATATAGGCGCATTCGCCACGCAATCCATAGGAATTTCACCCAGGAGACAACTGATGTGCAAGTATATATTTCCAATGGTAATGATACCAAACACTTTCAAAGACACAACCACGGAGATTTTCCCCGAGCAATCAACAATACACAACCAGGCACAATCAATATTACAACCATGTGAACTCATCTACACAAACTCTAAGATGGCCATCTTAATCTTATACATTCCTCACGTGAGCCCCACTCCTGACTCCCTCCGTGGTCAATGTCTCTCCTCTCCGCACACGGGCGGTTGGACGAACCCCGGGCGGACGTGCTCCCAACGTGCAGTCTCGTACTGGGGCCGCGGCTGCAGCGCACCTCCTTGCCAAGCCACGGGGCAAACCCAGCGCGGCGTCCAACGGGCGCGAGGCCCCAAGTGCGACCCTTACGCGTCCTTGTAGATGGGCAAAAACCCAGCGCGGCTTCCGACGCGAGCGAGGCCCAACGTGCGGACCCGTACGCGTCTTTGTAGACGGGGCAAAACCCAGCGCGGCTTCCGACGCGAGCGAGGCCCAACGTGCGGACCCGTACGCGTCTTTGTAGACGGGGCAAACTGTCCCGGACGCTTGGTTTCGTGCACGAACTCACGGTGACTGGACGTGTCAAAAGGTATTTACCGCCCAGGTAACTCCTCTCGCCAGACGTTTCGAAACGGCGCGTTTTCCACGCAGCGCAAGGTCGCTTCCACCTTTTGTCGGAGCGGGGCGAGGAAGAAGAAACCTTCCTTTCCCTCGTGTTTTTTCTCCTCCCTTTCCGTCACTTCCGTTTCCGGCCACTTCCGTTTCCTGCCACTCTTTCAGAAGGGCTCCTGACCCTCCAACCACAACAACTACCCAACAACTTAATATACTACACCCGGAAGCAAAGACCTGCATGGTAATTCACATACATTCACATAAATATGTAACACTCCCCCCCTTCAAGAAAGAAAGTTTGAACCCAGCGAAAACTTTCTTTGCCGGCCAATTTGGAGAAACAAACCAGATAACTCAACCCCCCCACATTATCAGTTCCCCCCGGGCACAGTTATCACTTAAAAATAAAGCCAGTTAAGCCACTCGATAGCACTTTTCCGGGAGGCCAAGCCGAGTATTCACTACATGGATGCCTTTAGGAACGCGGAGTTCACGGTTAGTCCGTGCAGGAAAGTTCTCTACATGGGCGCCTTGAGGAACGTGGAGTTCACGGTTAGTCCGTGCAGGAAAGTTCTCTACATGGGCGCCTTGAGGAACGTGGAGTTCACGGTTAGTCCGTGCAGGAAAGTTCACTACATGGACGCCTTTAGGAACGGCGTTCACGGTTAATTCGTGTAGGAATCTTGGCTCGGCGGCTCCGCCGCCTTCAGTGCTTCAACTTCTCAGAACGTCCCTAATAATTAGGGTGGGACCACTGGTCCCTGTAGTCCCCTGAATACCGGTCTTCTTCTCGGCCACTACTTTGCCAATTCTTCCTTCGGGAGCGGCCGTAACTCAGGGAGCCTCCATAATAATATTGACTGCGGCCACCACCAAAACTACCGCCCAGTTGTCCTCTCCTGTAGACCTCTCGACGCCTACGAAATGCCTTCCCTACTGTTATGGTCCGACCCTCCAAATCCTTGCCATTCCAATTCTTCTCTGCCTCTCTGGCGTCTTTTGTGCTGGCAAACGTGACAAAGCCGAACCCTCTTGACTGTTGCGTTTCCCAGTCTCTTACCAACCGCACTTCCACCAGCGGCCCATATCTGTTGAAGACAGAGGTCAGAACTTCTTCCTCTGTTTTGAAGTTCAGTCCCCCTACAAATAACTTGGCACTTTTGTCACCATCCCGAGCTGGTGTGGTGTTATTTTCCCTGCTGGGCTCTTTATCAACCCTCAGGTTACCATAAACTTGACCCCCGGCCAAATCATTCCCGAGAACCACAGATACACCCTCTACAGGAAACGTGGCTTGTAAACCGACGGTGACCGGTCCTGACACCAAATCGGACTCCAACTGGATGACCTGAAGGGGAGCACTAACACCGCCCCCGATCCCCTGTAAACGAACACTATCCCCCGTTGCCGTCTCCTCGGACCATGGCAAAATGCCTTCAAGCATTAAAGATTGATGGGCCCCTGTGTCTCTCAATATCCTAACCGGTCTCCGGTTAGTCGAGGCTCCATCCAGTGACACAAACCCCTCGGAAACAAATGGTTGGTAACCCTCTTGATGGCGATTTCTTACGCTAGCCATCGCATTCGGAGTTGTAATAGTCGGACTCCGCTCTGGGTTGTCCCTTTTCATGAGGTAACAACTGGACATCAAGTGTCCAGGTTTTTTGCAAAACGCGCAAGTAGGCCCGGAGGAAAAACTCGGGGTCTGCCTCGGGCCCCCCGAAAAATAAGTTTGTCTTGGGCCCGCATCCCTCTGATTTCGAACCGGTGGGGTATCATAGTTGTCCCCATAATCATCTCGAGGCCGCCGCCATGTATGGTCGTTCTCCGCACCTGCTGTTCCCCACCTCCCCTGCGGAGATCTAGGCGAGGAGTTAGGTTCGTGGACCCCTATTCGGTGGGTTAAGGCATAATCATCTGCCATGGTGGCTGCGTCCCACAACTTTGGTACCTTCTTTTCCTGCAGGTACACTTTGATGTCCTCGTGGACACACTGCTGGAATTCCTCCACCAGGATCAAGTCCCGCAATGTCTCGAAGTCTTTCCCGACTCCTTTTGACTCACACCACCGATCAAACATGTTTTCTTTCACTCTGGCAAACTCCACATGGGTCTCACTCTCCCTCTTCCTGGCATTCCTGAATTTTTGCCTGTAAGCTTCCGGAACCAACTCATAGGCCTTGAGGATGTGCTTCTTCAGTACCTCATAATCTGCACATTGGTCCATTGGTAGCGCCGAATAAATTTCCTGAGCTTTCCCCACCAGCACACTTTGTACGAGTATGGTCCAGGCCTCCTCCGGCCAGTTTAATTGTCGAGCCACTTTCTCAAAGTGTGGGAAGAATTTCGCGACTTCCTTTTCACTGAACGGTGGAACCAGCCTCACATGTCTGCCCACATCCCAGGTTTTCTGGTGAGGTGTCGACCCCGTCAGCAAGGGTGGTGCCTCTCCCCGTTCTCTCATTAACTCCAGCTCCTTGAACTTGATTTCCCGCTGAAGCTCCATGTCACGTTCCTTTAATTCCCTTTCCGCTTTTCTCTCCTCTGCTTCGAGTTCCCTTGTTTTCATCCTTACTTCTGCTTGTTTCTCTTCTCTCCTCTCCTCTGCTTTCCTTTCTTCTTCTGCTCTTTCCTTTTCTGCTTTCCTTTCTTCTTCTGCTCTTTCCTTTTCTGCTTTCCTTTCTTCTTCTGCTCTTTCCTTTTCTGCTTTCCTTTCTTCTTCTGCTCTTTCCTTTTCTGCTTTCCTTTCTTCTTCTGCTAACCTTTCCTGGAGTTCTCGTTCCACTCTCCTTTCCTCTGCTTGTTTCTCTTCTCTCCTCTCTTCTGCTTTCCTTTCTTCTTCTTTTAACCTTTCCTGGAGTTCTCGTTCCCCTCTCCTTTCCTCTGCTTGCTTCTCTTCTCTTCTCTCTTCTGCTTTCCTTTCTTCTTCTTTGATCCGTTCCTGGCTCCGTAATTGCAACTCCAGTTTCCGGAGCTCCACGTCTTCTGGTTCTTCGGGTAGCCACTCCCAGGCTAACTCGTCCCATGTTCCTAATCCCACCATAGATTGTATCACCGTGGCCTGCAACTCTGCCTTCCTCAAATTAGTTCGGACCTCCAAGTTAAAATGTTTGGCCAATTTCAAGAGATCCGACTTTAGCAACGCTCGGAACTGTGCCTCACTCGGGGTTACCCCAAAGTTCTGTGCCACAAACGCCATGGTGCCTATCGTTAACACCTGTTAACCTTCACCCCAAGACTTTCCCCAATTTCTCAAAAAAAAAATATTACCAATTAATAATTAATTAATAAATTTTAATTACCAAAAATATTATTATTTTATTATTTTATACACTTTTAGATCCCGGACGTAGACCCAATTGCGAAACCGCAAATCGTAATTTGGACGAGCCCCAAATTCTGTTACGTGGTCCCCTCAGTGCATACCAGGTCTCGGTGACCCCCGGACCGTGAGAGGACCTTCGCCAGCAAATAGTATTATATAGGCGCATTCGCCACGCAATCCATAGGAATTTCACCCAGGAGACAACTGATGTGCAAGTATATATTTCCAATGGTAATGATACCAAACACTTTCAAAGACACAACCACGGAGATTTTCCCCGAGCAATCAACAATACACAACCAGGCACAATCAATATTACAACCATGTGAACTCATCTACACAAACTCTAAGATGGCCATCTTAATCTTATACATTCCTCACGTGAGCCCCACTCCTGACTCCCTCCGTGGTCAATGTCTCTCCTCTCCGCACACGGGCGGTTGGACGAACCCCGGGCGGACGTGCTCCCAACGTGCAGTCTCGTACTGGGGCCGCGGCTGCAGCGCACCTCCTTGCCAAGCCACGGGGCAAACCCAGCGCGGCGTCCAACGGGCGCGAGGCCCCAAGTGCGACCCTTACGCGTCCTTGTAGATGGGCAAAAACCCAGCGCGGCTTCCGACGCGAGCGAGGCCCAACGTGCGGACCCGTACGCGTCTTTGTAGACGGGGCAAAACCCAGCGCGGCTTCCGACGCGAGCGAGGCCCAACGTGCGGACCCGTACGCGTCTTTGTAGACGGGGCAAACTGTCCCGGACGCTTGGTTTCGTGCACGAACTCACGGTGACTGGACGTGTCAAAAGGTATTTACCGCCCAGGTAACTCCTCTCGCCAGACGTTTCGAAACGGCGCGTTTTCCACGCAGCGCAAGGTCGCTTCCACCTTTTGTCGGAGCGGGGCGAGGAAGAAGAAACCTTCCTTTCCCTCGTGTTTTTTCTCCTCCCTTTCCGTCACTTCCGTTTCCGGCCACTTCCGTTTCCTGCCACTCTTTCAGAAGGGCTCCTGACCCTCCAACCACAACAACTACCCAACAACTTAATATACTACACCCGGAAGCAAAGACCTGCATGGTAATTCACATACATTCACATAAATATGTAACAACAAGCAAGGAGCAAGGCCGGAGAGGAGTCGGTAGAAGACAGAAAGACCGCCAACCTGCCTGCGGTGAGAGAGAGAAAGGCCCTCAGAATCAGCTTCATCGTGGGAGATACCAATGATTCTGAATGCTTTGGTTTCAACCGTGTGAAGCCGAGCTAGGTGTGAGGCAGGAGCACTAGCCCAGAGGGAAGAGCAGTATTCCATTGAGCTGCGGATGAAAGCTTTGTATGTGGTGAGGACCTCAGAAGTGCCCAGAAAGGACTTCACACGACGGAGGATGCCCAGACGGCGTCTGGCTTTGGAAACCAGCTTGGAAATGTGGTTTTCCCAGGAAAAATCATGGCAGACAGTGAGACCCAAAAGCTTGACTGACAGAACTTCCTGGACAGGATTGTTCAGAAAGTAGATGGGAGGGTTGTCCAGATGGTCTTTTCAGAGAAACAAAGTGATAGTGTGAGATTTGTCAGGATTGAAAGACATGTTCCACTTGTTTGACCAGTTTGAGATATTGTCCAGGTCTGCAGAGAGTGAAGAGGCTGCTGCATGTCGATCTGAGGGTAGCGATATGGAGATGGGTGGGTTTTCTGATGACTACACTCACTGCAGAGAGTGTAGTCATCAGCAGAGATATAAAATGATTTTCCAGAAAGTCGGAGAGATCATTAATGAAGACCAGAAAAAGCACAGGGCCCAGAACACTGACTTGAGAAACTCCAGCCTGAACAGGAAGGGGAGATGAGAGAATTCCATTCAGGGTCCACACGTTGACGATGACCATAGAGGAAGTCTGCAAACCATGCGTGGACGTTTCCATGGATACCATAGGAGGAGAGTTTGGTGAGCAGAGCAGGATGCCAGACCTTATCGAAGGCACGAGATATGTCAAGGGAGACAGCTCTGATTTCCTGTTTGGCATTGATGACCTCCATCCATCATTGTTGAGACAGCAGAAGCAGCATGTCCAGAGTAGAATGACCTGGTCAGAATCCAAATTGATGATCAGAGATCAATCCATTGGAGAAGAGGTTGGATTTGATGTCAGAAGCGATGATGGATTCCCTGACCTTGCTGAATATTGGGAGCAGGCTGATTGGTCTGTAGTTGCAAGGATCTGTTTTTGCACATTTTGTGTGTAAAGCGGTAATGTTGGCTGATTTATAAGCTGATGGCAGATAACCTTGAGCAAAAGAGATGGTGAAGAGAACAGAGAGAGGGTGAGATAGAGCGGCAGAGCAGCATTTTAGGACCCGTGGGCTGATGCCGTCTTCTCCAGTTGCAGAATCAGAGTCGAGTTTGACAGAAAGTTCTTCACCTTGTCAGGAGAGAAGGACACAGAGTCCAGGAGCAGCTGGGTTCGACTGGGTAAGGTGGGTACAGACAGAGATGGGTTTGGGACACAATATTTTTAGGCAAACACAGAGTTGAGGCATTCGGCTTTGTCACGTGCAGAGTCAGTTGTATATCCATTTGAGGTAAGGGAGGGGATGGAGGTGGAACAAACACCAGAAACAAATTTGACGAGACGCCACCAGGATTTGGAGGATGGAGACAGGTTTGAGAGTTAAGTCTTGAGAGTAGAGAGATAGTGTTTCCTGGCTCTCCTGAGGGTAGACACACACTTGTTCCAAGCTTTGTGAAAAGAATGGAGATTGCCTTTAGTTGGATTCGCCTTCCAAGAGGCGAAGGCAAGTTGTTTCAGGGCAACTGCCTCACCACAATATTCAGTGTACCAAACTGTACCATGGATGGGAGGAAGGGTATGACAACTGAAGACGAGATTGGATAAATCTGTGCATGAGAGAGAGCAGTTTACTTTGGAAGAATTCCCAGGAATAGTCGATGTCAAAGGCAGTAGAGATGGGAGACCAGTTCTGATGATTGATGGCTGCTTGAAGACCATGCCAGTCGGCCTGAGTGAAATGTGAGACTCGCTGACGCTGAGGAGGCTCCCTGAGAATGGCCAGAGTGATGTCCACTTTAACAAGCAAATGATCAGATGAACCGATTGGAGCAGAATAAGAAGAGCTGACATCTTCAGGGAAGTTTGTCATCACAAGTCTAGAAGAGAAGATCTCCATTGACTGAGATCCAGGTCGGGAAATTGACAGATTGTGTCAATCCCAGTTGGTCGCAGAAGTCCTTTGCTGAGGTGCCATGGTTGGTGAGAGAGGTACCCACACCCAGCCAGCTGGCATGATGACAGTTGAAGTCACCACATATGAAGAAGGGAGAGTTGGGATGAGTGGATAGAAGTTGGTCCATGTTGTCAGACAACGAGATGTAAATGGAGTCATCACTGTTTGAGGATGGTGCAGAACACATATGAACAAAAGGTGGGAGCGGAGGGGAAGCCATAGCCAGAGGTACTCCTGGGGGTGGTTTGGAGAGAGGTCAGTGCAAGGAGAGTGTGGAAGAGAGTTTTTGATAAAGATAGCAACCCCACCACAAGGACGAGGCTCAGGTCTATCATACCGGAGGAGCGAGTAACCAGCAAGAGATATTAAGGAATCAGAGACATCTTGAAGGAGGAAAGTTTCTGTTCAGCAGATGAAGTCTGGTTTGTCAGAAGCAACCTGTATGGCGTGATCAATCAGGTTAGAGAAGGTCCCGGATGTTTGAGGTCCATACCGTTAAGGAAGAGGAAGGGGGAGCATCGGGTACAGGGGAGGGGAGGGGAGGGGTAGGGTAAGATGAGGGGTGAGAGAGGGAAGTAGGGAGAGCTGTTGATAGTGTGTCAGAGATTGCAGAAGATCTAGGAGAAATGGAAGGATGAGGAGGCCAAAAGGTTTGATGGTGATGGAATGAGGCACAGTGAGGTGTTGTTTGAGGGGGGGGGCAGAGCAAACTAGAAGGTTGGAGGAGGTATGAGATGGAAGGGAGAGGAAATGGGGAGGAGGCAGCTTTGAGGAGGGGGGGGGGGGAAGAGGAGAGAATTGGAGAAAGATGGTAGGGGGAGAGATTGGAAAGTGGGGCGTGGGGGGGGGGGGGAGTTTTGAATGGAATGGGTGAGGGGCAGTTTTTAAGGGGAGGAGTGAGGGGGGATTTTGAAGTGGAGGGTGAGGGGGGAGTTTAGGAGGGGAGGTGTGAGGGGGGAGTTTAGGAGGGGAGGTGTGAGGGGGGAGTTTAGGAGGGGAGGTGTGAGGGAGAGTTTAGGAGGGGAGATGTGATGGGGAAGTTTAGGAGGGGAGGTCTGAGGGGGAGTTTAAGAGGGGAGGGGTGAGGGGGGAGTTTAGAAAGTGGATGATTTATGAAAAACGAACATTTATTACAAACTGGGTTTATTGTGATTTTCAAGTCAGAGATCCTTTTGAAAACGATAGAGGAGGGGTGGAATGAAGGTGAGTTTAGAGAATGTATAAAGGAAGAACTGTGAGAGATTGAACTTTTTTTTTTGAAATGGATTGATTTGATGAGGAATTTGAAAAGAGCCTTTTAAGTAGGAAGAAGAACAGCTTTTTATCATATACCACTGAATAAAACACTGCAGGGGAAAGTTTAAACATACTTAAAGAATATTTAAACAAAACCGTGAAAAAATATGTGGGAAGCGTATGCTCATTCCTGTTGCCATCACCCATTTAGTGATTCCTTTTTTAAGTGACAGCATTGACATGTGTCATAAAGATCCTTTACACTCTGTAAACAATTCTTATTCAGCCACGAGTTTAGAAAACCTCTTCGGCTCTTATGTAAGCTTTTTACAGTGAAAGGATGAGTGAGTGAATACAAATGTCCTTCAGAAATCATCTCACCTCGTCTCTGATGTAGCCAAGACTGAATTATTGTGAGACAGCAAGGACCACGCTGACCTTGTCTCACAATGCTGGATGAAATGTTTTGTCATCAGATAATAGAATAAAGACAATGCCTCACCTTTGCCCCATATGTTATTTTTTCCATTTTGCTTCTCTAATGCATCTATATTTACTTTTATTCTGTTCCCTATTGATGAGCAAACAGTGCAAAGAACACTCAGAAGACTCTCAATGCTGATGATCAACTCGACATTGTCATGTCACAATGCTAATTATCCTTTACCTTCGAGCTACTGTCACAGTAGCTGTGAAAACATTAATTGGGACCTGAATAGACCAGGAGCCCAGAAGGTTTATTCAAGTGAAAAGCGCCGAAGCAACTGACCACGTGGGTTGAAAGGGTTCTACCCCCACATCACAAAAATGCATTGCTGCCCAGTCAGCGCCGGGGCCTTCCCACCCAAATCGCCCAAAATAGGGACGCCATTACCTAAAATCCTATTTTCATCAATATCTGGAAAACTATACATGGCAGTATCACAAATCTGGTGTCTACACCCATGTTTTCATGGTCAATCATTATAAAAATGTATATCTCCTTAGCCAGGGTTGTGTCTTTCCCACCCAAAAGCACCCAAAGTGGCGGGATCACCTTCTCGGCCCCTTCAAAGCATCTCCTTTTCCGTCCGGCCAGGTTTCCTGCTAGGTGATCAGGCGATGGCTCTGATAACGTCTCTGACGATTGTTGATTTTGGTAGCATATCCCCACAGTTGAATGCAGAGTGTTCTTGACATCTGGTGTCTCAGTGTTTACATCGTAGTTGTCCCAGGCTAATGCTGAAAGACAAAGAAAATGATGATGTTAATTAGGGCAATGAGAGTCAACACATGTTCACTAGTAGTAGTGGTACTAGAAATAGTAGTATTAGAAGTAGAGTAGTAGTAGTAGTAGTACCTGTTCCCAATCCATCTCGCAGAAGAAGCCCAGCAGGAGTTTCCCATTCACCATCAGAGCATGTGTAGGCAATTTCAGTCTCAAGCCCCTTCACTTCATCGTAGCTGATACAATGGCCAAAACGGTTGAGGATGGTCAACACTGTTTTCGATCCTGTCAGTGTTCCCAGTCCTAACCCAAGATGGATACTCAGAATATGATGACTTCCAAGTTTGAATTTTGGCAGATGGATACTCAGCAACATTGGAAATAATGGTAAATTTGAATTATTTGATCCCATAAACCTACCCATTGGCACCAAAATAACTGTACTAGATGCTGTACTAGAATCTGAGATATAGTTATTTTTATGTAAAAATGGCGGACATTGTGAAATTCAAAATGGCCACCATTGGAATAATATTTTAAAAATGACACCAACCCAGTTGTGTTCCTTGGGGTTTAAGGAAATCAAAAACATTGGTGCAACTAGTATAGCAAATTTTGCAATAAAATCAAGACATGTTACATAACACCATGTACAGTACAATATAATACACCATTGTTTAGATAATACATGGTGAATTTAGTCATTTTTAAAGCACTGCAATTGTTGGCAATGTAATAATTGACCATGAAAACATGGGTGTCGACACATCATTTGTGATATTCTCATGTATAGTTTTCCAGATATTGAGGAAAGTAGGATTTCAGCAATTGTTTCCTTACGTTGGGCGCTTTTGGGTGGGAAAAATATGACCCTTACTAAGGAGAAAACTGCATTTTTGTAATGATTGACCATGAAAACATGGGTGTAGACAGCAGATTTGTGATATTCCCATGTATAGTTGTCCAGATATTGAGGGAAATAGGATTTTCAGCAATGGTTTCCTTACTTTGGGCACTTTGGGTGCTTTTGGACGGGAAAGACACAACCCTGGCTAAGGAGAAATGCATTTTTATATTGATTGACCATGAAAATATGGGTGTAGACACCAGATTTGTGATACTGCCATGTATAGTTTTCCAGATATTGATGAAAATAGGATTTTCGCTAATGGCATCCCTATTTTTGGGCGATTTGGGCGATTTGGGCGGGAATGCATTTTTGTGATGTGGGGGTAGAACCCTTTCAACCCACGTGGTCAGTTGCTTCGGCGCTTTTCACTTGAATAAACCTTCTGGGCTCCTGGTCTAGAACGCTTTATTCATCACAATAAATAAAGAACGGTCAATTTATGCTTGGCCATCGTGCTTTGCTGAACGGATAAAACTATGAATACAGTGGGAATACAGAATAAAATTTACACCACAACATGGGAGGATCAGAAGATCTATGCAAATACTATATAGTATGATATATATATATATGATTGTAAAAAGTGAACTTTTCTCATGATAAATTCACAAAAGTAACAAATACACTAGCGCTCATCATTCGATCTATATTTTTGTTGTGAGAAGCCACAAATATTTCCAAAAAGTCGTATCACCCATGGCAAGGATATTCTTGGAAAAACATCCCAGAAGCTTTTAGTTGAAAATGTACTTTGACAAAAAATGATTTCAATAACTTTATTTTCCACCCATTTTCAACTTTGTGTATATTTGCCCTTGGGGAGACATACATAGTATAGTACGATTCAAAGAGAATATTGCTGCAACAGAGGGAACATTATCCAATAATGTTGAAGCTTTGATCCACTCCAATCTGGATGCTTCAATCCAGCATTAGACTTTGTTCTGTAAGCCCCTGCTCACCAAACTGTGTGCCAGAGTAAATGCCGAGGCACAAAAAGAAACACTTTAGGCATGACCGATGGGTTGGCCGTCACACCTCAATCTTCACTAGGTTCCCGGTGCCACACATGATTACTGCTCTCAAACACTTCTCCTTGGACTATGTGACAAAAACCTATGACAGCAAATCAGCAGATTACTTCAATAAACTTTTCTACCGCACGATGGAAACAAAGCAATGCCAAAAACTATATTTTTGTGCATTTTTTCAATATACTTTTAGAATTATTGTTAATGAAGACTGTTTATTATCATGTGCATTTTAAAGTATTTGTATTGTAAAAACAGGGAAAAGACAGCAATATAATTTAGGTTAAACAAAATTCTGCATAACACCACACTTAATACAATTAATAGATCTATGCAATTCTATGTAGATAGATTTTGTTTATATTTTGGAGTTGGGAATAATTTGACTTTTTAAAAGGATTTTTTTTAACGCAGGCCTAAAACAATACATCTCGACATTGTAAAAATCGAGCATTTAATACCTTAGGGCAAAGAAACAGTCATTAATTGAGCTTTTAGAATTTTGGCAAATTACCTTTGGATGAACCCCACAATAACTTGTAACAAAGATACAATATAGTCCAATAATGTGCGGAATTAGTTTGTTAAATAATTTTGACCATTACAATACACTCTCAGACTTCATCATGATCCGAAGAATCTTCAAGAAATGCATCATCTATCCAGATCGAAGGATAAATGTCACAGGTGGAGAACTTCAAGAAACAGGTCATCAATCCAGAACAAATGATCAATGGCGCCGGTGGAGAACTTCAAGAAACAGGTCATCAATCCAGAGTAAAGGATCAATAACACTGGTGGAAAACGTGATGGAATAATAAAACTGAACACTCATTTTGCCCCCACAGGTAGAATTGGAGAAAAGAAGGCAGGAAAAATAATGTCGCTTGTCAAAGTTCTGCGCACCAGACTTTTACAAAACTACTCACTTTCCCTTACAAAATGTTTTTTAACATGGTGTACAAGAATTCATCAAAATGTCTGTGGCCTACTTTAAAAAAAGGAGGTGTTTCTACAAAATAGAATAATTAACCAGTTAAAAGGCATTATTTTAATTGTTACAATCAAGACGTGTAAGACCTCCCAACTGAAAGCTTGGTTTGTGATGTGGGAGAACGAGTTGAAATTCCATTTACTATTTGTGTTAATGTTCATCAATTTTGAAGTACACCGATATTATCCCATGTTTTTTATCCTCCATGTATGAGTAATTAACGTACAAGCTCCATTATGATCCTTGGATTGATTTGAAAATTTTAAGACAAACACATTTTCTTCACAAGAATCTATTTATGGGTGTTTGAAATGATTTTTCTTGTATAAAAAAAAAAAAAAAAAAAACTACAGAACTAGGACAAGTGATAAAATGCTTTCCAAAGAAGGTCTTGACTCCAGAAGAAAGAAATATTTAGTTGGGAAAGATTTTTTTGCAGATATTTCACAGTCAAGAAGTGGTGAACAAAGTTCAAATGTGGAAGAATTTCATGAATATGATTTGCAGCTTCCATATCCTCAAATCTATCCACCTCAGTTTGTCAAAAAGCTTGTCATCTTGTTTGACAATCATCTTACCATCGTGGATTACCCTTACCTGACCGTAGGAAATATTATTGAGACATTCATGTGTTAGCTTACATGCCATCTTGACCAAATATTTGGGTTTGACTAAAATAGCACAGAAATGTTTTTTGACCAAATAAACAAAACTATGTAACCAAATATTTGACCAAACTATCACGGAACGTTTTTGAGAGGTGGTACATCTTGCGAAAAATATAGAAAAGTTAAATAAGTGCAAAATTGTGAACAAATGCATTTTCATTCATGCATAGAAAGATGTGATGTATGTGAAGGCCGTTTGTACAAATGTTGTCTGAATCTATTTGATCATGTTGTCCTTTTGTAGTTGGATTGTTAAGGATGTTGTACCGATGATGTAAACATCTGTCAAAACAATTTCAACCTGATATTGATGGCCCCAAGATATATCTACCGCTTCTTATTTTTATAGTCTTGGTTTTTGTACCCTGGTATTTGATGCTTCAGAGAATCTCCCTGTATAATGACATACAAGTAAACTGTACAAAATAAGGTATATCAGCATCATATACACAGATATTAGCCTATAAATTCACCTTCTTGCTTTGACAAAAGGAAAGTGAGATCCACTGTACACCCACCCACTTTTAACATTACATTAGGATACCAGATTATAGTCATATTCCACTTTGACTGGTGTCAAACATGAGATAGATTACAAGTGAGATTGACACAACAACAACAACAGCATTTTACAACCATTTCTTTCTCATCACAGACAGTGTGGGTCCACCATCTGGTGGAGGAGGGGTGGGTTCACAGGGGTATATTAATAGTGGTCATGGTTTAGGAATGGGGATGATCTTTTATGGTGGTGAACAGCTGTCTTGAACATCTCAAGGGTAGAATGAGATTGAAGTGAATGGGAAAGTTGATTCCACATGCAGAAAAAAAATAGGACCGAATGAGTGGAGGTGGGCAGTGATCTTGGATTTAGGTCGTTTCACCAGAGGGGGACCACTAGAAGTATCACCAGAAGACCACCAGGAGGTGTACAGTTTCACCAGATGGTGGACCTGGGGCGGGGGGGGGGGGGGGGGGGTGTGGACAAAACATGGAAAGAACGGGGGATGCAAGACCAGAAAGGAGGCGGTAGAAGACAGAGAGACCACTGACCTGTCTGTGATGAGAAAGTGATGGGCCTTTCGATTCAGCTCCACAGCAGGATATTCCAATAATTTTGTAGGCCTTGGTTTCCTGGTGTTTCATGCAAATGCAAACATTCCATATTTTTCTTGACGTGTTCAATCTATGCCTTTTTAGGAGGTCCTCTTGGCTTTCTCGTTCTATCAACAACTTTATTGCTTTCTTTACAACTTCATTTTCTGCTATTTGTTGCAAATGACCAAACCAACCAAGTCTTCTCTTCCTAAGATATTCTACACCAATATTGACTTGAAATCTCTTCCTGTTTTATAAGCTTGGAAATTCCCTCTTTCAGAGACATAACATCCAGCTAATGAATCATTATCATCTCTGTTCTTTCCATTATTTTCTTAAATCCTCGATTCGCATTGCCCACATTTTGTTTCCATACATCATAGCCGGTCTGATTTAGATTGTAATAACTCTAATTTCCACAGATAACGGAATGTTTCTGTGCTTCATGATCCGACCTAGTAGTCTCCACTTATTCCAGAATAACTTTATTCTTCATCTCACAGTTAATTCTGCTCTAAAGTGAAGATGCATCAACTGTAAAACATCTTACTTAATTTATTTTCTAATTATGCCATTATAGTTGAATTCATAATCTATTTCTGAGGATTTGAGACCCAATAAACATAACCTAAATGTCTGTAAGTAGGCTTGATGCACACATCACACAATTAAACAACATTATCTTCGAATGCATTCGGGTTCATTCCAATAAGTCAATTTGACATTTTACCCCATGAGCATTTTGTACAAAATTGAAAGAGGCAGAAATCAACAACAAATTATAGTTGCTGTCTTGATCTCATTCACAGTGTCTTTATTTACCGAGACCTTACCTTTCTTGTTGCCAGACCCATAAGCCTCATCTTCATGCCATTACATTACTACAAAGGTTGATGCAGGTGCTTCTTGAAAGAAATATACTGTTATGTCTGGCGGGGTAGAGCAATATGTAGAGCAGATAGATCTGAATAGGTAACATGCTTCGAGATGTCGCGATAGCTAGAACCCACTATGTACCTTTAAGTTAGTATGTGTAGGCGTTTGTCGGGTTAAGGAGTATACTTGTGAACCTACCAGGAGGTTCGTGTGTTAAGTAGAGTTAGGGATTAAAGAGTAGAGCCCCTGTGTTTCCTCACCTGGTTAGCCAAACCTTTGTCCCTTTTGGCACTGCAGACCAACATAGACATTCCGACAGATCCCTAGCACAACACTAAATAACGCCCTTCCCTGATTTTGGAGACTCACCGATCCTGTGACGCCCTCCAGTACCGGCGTTGCCGGGCGGGGGAAGGGAGACCCGTACATTCCCAACCCGTACATTCGCCCTCTCGACTCAAGCTCACTCGGACAAAAGCCTCACACAAATTACACCGTGAAGGCCCAATGGCCATGTCTATGCCACAAATCAAGTACGTGAGCGAGTCTGGCGCACTGAATTGAAAATATATAGAACGCTCATACTCCGTGAAAAGTGTAGCCGCCGTGTCGCCATCTTGGTTAGCACGACTCGAACAACTCGCTTCGCGGATCTCGTTTGTTTTGAACGTGTCCCAGATTTTAAAAGCCAGACAACTGTTAAAATGCCATTTTGTGCGGCAATAAACTGCTCCAATCGGTTACGGAAGGGTTGTGGAAAGACGTTTCACAGCTGTTTCAAAGACGTTTAATTCATATCGCACAAAATCGACAAAAATCGACAAAAAACACGATCGCACAAAAGGTGAAAAAACGCAATCGCTTTTCGCTCTGAATTACATGCAAACGCGTGATGGAAATCACCATCGCCCAGCATCGAGTGCCAACCAAGATGGCGCCCAGTAGCTGCATCTCCACCTATGTGGTGTGAATGGCAATGGTCATTCTATATATTTTCAGTTCAATGGTCTGGCGGCGAGGATGGAACATCACGTGATCGCTCTGAGCGAATCAGCGAGCTGCTCTGGCACAGGCTGAGATTCCGTGTATAATGTTCCTCGCTGAAATGCGCTGAGGTAAATATGAATAAAAAAATATGGATCTCGTCAAATATTTTTAGGTAGGCCATGTCCTTCCCAGGCTCAATGGCCATGTCTATGCCAAATATCAAGCACGTGAGCCTCTCCGTTTAGGAGTCTATCGTTAACACACACACACACACACACACACACACACAGACACACACACACAAACTGTGTTTTATTTATATAGATAAAATGAGTGGGTACGTGCAACATGTCAGTGAGTACTATTTATTTTCCTGTTTATTGTTTGGTAAAGGAATTTAAAAATTCTTCTTTTTTTTTCTATGTATGCTTCTTCATTGATTTTTTTTTCTCAAGGTAAAGACATGCAAATAAAAATTATGATTTTAAACCTATTACTTGTAACTATTTAATGCAATCCCTCCTTAAAACTAATTGTACTAAAACTAAACCCACCATATCATTCATTTGTATTTTGTGCCTTTCCATCAGGTATTGTTCCACTCACATTTCCTTTCACCTTGATGTGCTTCTCAGCTACATAGTCACCATAGCGCACCTGAAAGCAGCAGACCTGAACCTATTCCAGCATGCCAATCACAATTATACTGCAGCTCACCCAAACCAATCACATAAAATTGAGCTCACCCATATGTGTGGGTCTAGTTCTGTATATTTTATGTCTAAACCTCATTCTTCAGATCTCATACCTCTTCATGTCTTGCAGTCAGTCCTCGTATCATGACAGAACCACAGCCTGCTACTGTGAACACAGGCTCTGACGCCTCTTTTACATGTGTCTGGTCGGGAAACCCTCCACTCAGTCTTACCTGGACAAGACTGGATTCTAGCCTGGTACGTGTCCTTTAGAATAAATGCCTGCCCATCTCAGCTCTTTTCCTGGCCTTGGGCCTTAACCCATCAGACATGATTTCCTACCAGGCTGCATTCTACAGATGTGGAAATTAAACATGGCTTGGCGTTACCCATCTACCATGCTATATTTGGCAATGAACATTTCATATATTACAATTGATTTAAACTTTATATTATTAAATGAGGCATTCTTGTTCATTTTAAATCATGGCCTGTTTGTTGCTCCCATCTGATCTTGCAGCTCCAAGTTCAAAATTCTCCATTGTGTCCATTTTGTTGATTATTATCTACTGATGTCCTTTGGTGATTGGAGCGAAAAATTAATTAACTTTTTATCCTGGTGTTTTGTGCATAAACCATTGTGCACATAAAACATTGACATTTTTAGAATGGTATTCAAACATGACTGATGTGTGCGGCATTGCGTTGGCTAGTTGGCTGTTAGTGAAAACATGCTTTTGTTGCTGATATCATAAGACATAAGTAATGGTAGAAATGAAATTGTGCCCCCTCACCCTGGCTCTCTCTTCCTTCCCTTGGCTCCTTTATCTGCCACCATGCTTGGGTGCTTGTTGCTTGCCTTTATCTTGCAAAGTTGCCAAACTATCCCCCATCTATCACAAGTTTGCGAAGGCTGATCCAGTGAAATACACACCATAGTCCTAAGCAAAGTGAAATATATGTATGTATATATATATATATATATATATATATATATATATATATATATATATATATATATATATACATACATATACATATATATAATTTAAAAAGCCTCTTCTGGCTGAACAGTTGCATAGGCTCCACCTATTAGGCACGAGCGTAGCAGAGCTTCCTACTTCTCCATAAAATTGTACTGCAGCCAATACCAGGAAGAGAATTTAATTCTCAATTTTATAGTTCAGCCCACCTCTGGAGAGGGAACATTCATGGACACGTGTTTTGAGCTTGTATGGCATCGTCTTATGAGGGAGATCTTTTTAATACAAAAAAAAGTAAATTTTAAAAAATCACATTTTAAAAACAGCGTGGGACGTGCACCTTGACCCCACGGCCAAAATCCACAGTCCAACAAGATTGTCCCATGAGCATACACATGATTCTCAGCCGGAAGGCTGAAGTACATGGTCAATGAAACACACATCTTAACTTTTTAGGGCTATAAATCATCGTCATACAGTTGGAGGACTCCTTTCAATAGGAGGAGGTCCCCATGACAATCGCCTTATGAGGGAGTCCTTTTATATAAAAAGGGTAAAAATAATGAAAACATTTAGACAGCTTGGGATGCGCATCTTGACCCCAAGGCCAAAGTACACAGTCCAACAAGACTGTCCCATGAGCATACACGTGCAACTTAGTCCGAAGGCTGAAGTACATTGTCAATCATACACACATCCTAACCCTGGAGGGTCGGAATGCATGGTCATACAATTGGACCAATTCTCAATGAATCCCCATTGCAGTGTGGAGCAGAAACCCCTCCCTCAGGTGAACTGGTCAAACACGACAAGACATTAAGTCAAGATCAGACCTCATTACTGTAGTGGGTACCAGAAGGCAAGTGCCACACCAGCGATTGCTGCATGCATCCTGATTAATTGGACATGCCTGTCACATAATAATATACATACATGTCGACCCAGCTATAAACTGTCATTGTGGTGTTTCACAGGCAGGGTGATTCATCAATATGTGCCGTCCCTTGGATGGACGTTAAACATTTTCTGATGAAGCAACTTCTAAATCGGTGGTAAAGTCAAACACCACAATTACCGCATTTTGTTCCAAAACTAATGACGATTAAATCTTTCGCATGTCACCTGGCACCAGCAACGACTAGGCGCCCTGCCTCTATTATTTGAATGTGCGATGGTTCTTGAATGATGTCTTCCCAGACAAGTTGATCGGTCGACGTGGTCCAAGTGCTTGGCCACCACATTCTCCCAAACTGTTCCGTTCCCATTGGGCTATATTTCACGTGGATATGTAAAACTGTTGTTTACTCATAAAAACCACATTTTATGGATGAATTGGCTATGATTATAAATGCGATTCATGGAATTATTCAGCAGCAACTGGAGAGTGTGTTCAACAAGTTGGAAAATCGGATTGAATGATGTATTACAAAAGATGGCGGTTATGTTCCAAATACTGTAATTTGAACTAAATTAATAAAAACGTTATAAATTATGCTTCCAAGCACCATTTATAGTTTGTTTCTGTGATATGTACAGTCACGTGAAAAAGTAAGTACACCCCATGTAAAGTTTTGACTTTTACAACATATTTCAACATACAGCTATTTGATCTTCATTTCAACAATATTGATAGATAAAGGTGATGAAATATAACAAATATCATGAAACATTTACATTTTGTAGTCCATTGTATAATTTAAATAAACATAAATGCAAATTTCGCATGTGGAAAAAGTAAGTACACCCTTGGCTCTAATAGGTGGTATTGCCCCCTTTGGCAGAAACAACCTCAAGTAGGCGTTTCTTATAACTGTCTACCAGTCTCTGACATCGACTGGGAGAAATTTTTGCCCACTCCTCCATGCAGATTTCTTTCAGCTGTGCGATGTTTGAGGGGTTTCTTGCATGCCCAGCTCGTTTCAAATCCCCCCACAACATCTCGATGGGATTTCGATCCGGGCTTTGCCTTGGCCATTCCAGAACCCTCCATTTCTTTCTTTTCAGCCATTCCTTGGTGGATTTACTGGTATGTTTAAGGTCATTGTCATGTTGCAAGGTCCACCTTCGGTTGAGCTTCAGCTTTCCGACAGATGGCCTCACATTATCCTCAAGCACCCTCTGGTACAATGAAGAATTCATAGTGGATTCTATGATGGTGAGCTGCCCAGGCCCTGATACAGCAAAGCTGCCCCAAACCATAATATTTCCACCACCATGCTTTACAGTTGGTATCAGGCTCTTGTGGTCAAATGCTGTCTTTGGTTTTCGCTAAACATGTCTTCGGGTACTGTGGCCAAATAGCTCTACCTTTGACTCATCTGTCCAGAGCACATTGTTCCACAAGTGCTGGTCTTTGCCTAGATGTTCATTGTCAAACTTTAGTCTTGCCCTGATGTTCTTTCTGGACAGCAAAGGTTTCCTCCTGGCACACCCCCCATGGAGATCAAATTTGTGCAGCCTCTTTCTAATGGTAGACTCGTGCACTTTGACAACAACAGTGGCAAGAGCTAACTGTAGGTCCCGTGATGACATTCTGGGGTTCTTAGAGACTTCTTTCAGCATCTTGCGGTCTGCTCTCGGGCTGAACTTGCTGGGGCGGCCTGGCCTGAACAAGTTGGCAGTTGTTTGGAATCTTCTCCACTTGTAGATGATCTTCCTGGACAGTCGAATGATTGATTTCAAATTGTTTGGAGATCTTTTTAAATCCCTGCCCAGACTCGTAGGCATCTATAACCTTCTTTCTGAAGGCCTCAGAGAGCTCTTTTGATCTCGACATGGTGACGCCGCACACTTCAACAACAAAGAGCAAACCAAACTAAATGTCTGAGCTTTAAAAAAGACCGGTTCCTCAAAGATCCTCTCCAACGATGTTCTAATCATTTGCACCTGAGCTGGTGCACCTGATTCTAATTTTAGGTATTTGAAGTAGTGATAAATGTAGGGGTGTACTTACTTTTTCCACATACAAAATTTGCATTTATGTTTATTTAAATTACACAATGGACTATAAAATGTAAATGTTTCATGATATTTGTTATATTATATCACCTTTATCTATCAATATTGTTTAAATGAAGATCAAATAGCTGTATGTTGAAATATGTTGAAAAAGTCAAAACTTTACATGGGGTGTACTTACTTTTTCACGTGACTGTACATCAAAAATTATCAAGGTTCAAATTTGCACAAGGACGTTATAGACACCCTGTATGTCATCATCCCATGTGCTCTGCCTAAAGACAGGTCCTCGGCTCATATTCCTCTCCATGTCTCTGTCCTCTGTCAGCCTTTTCATTTTCCAATAACTTCCTTCATTTTTCAAGTCATCCAGCAAAGATATTCTCTTTCTTCGTCTTGTTATTTTTTCTTAAAATTCCCCCCTCCATGTCCCCAGTACAATTAAAATTCCCCAATCCCAATTCCCCAATCCCCAATTCCCCCAAAATTAAAATTCCCCAATCTCCAAATTCCCCCATTCTTAAAATTCCATTCTCCCCTTAATCCATCTTACTGGTCGCTTTCCTCTTAGGATGGGCCCTGCCAAGTTTGTCTGCCTTTTTTCTCATAACATTTAACAGATTTATTTGTTCTTTCACCCTACTCAACACAATAATTTGTTACTTTTCTGTCCAGTTAATCTTTTCCATTCCCCTCCAAACACACATTTCCAAGCTACTTAACCATAGTCAGGTTCACTATGTTAACAAATATAATTTCGTTCAAAATTTTGGGAGATTAGCAAACCTGTACATTTTTGTTGTTCCTGCTGTCCTTGTTCCTGCTTGCTTGCTGCACCTTCCATCCGTAGATATTATGCTTTCAAAATACTTGAATCATTGCACCAGTGATCAGTATTTTTTGTTATATGAATATGTCAATATACATTTATTGATTTTGAAAAATGCATTACTTTGGTTTTGCCGATGTTCACTTTCATTCCAAAGCTCATACATCCTGCTGCTTCTACTCTATCTACTATATATTGGAATGTTTCTCTACTTGCTACAAGTGCTTTGTCATCTGCAAATCCACTGATGTTACCATTTTCCATCCAATTTTAACACCTTGTTCTGTGTCTTCAAATGCTTATTTCATCATCGTTTCTGCATATATATTTAAGAGGACTGTGTTGATAAACAAAACCCTTGTTGAACGAATTTCTCTTCAATTACACATGATTCTGACTCCCCATGTTGGCTGCACTGACTGTTGCTGCTTGTCCCATGTACAGATTTATTATGAGTCATCTATCTGTCGAGCCTACTCCAATGTCTTTCAGCAATGCCAAGAGCTTAATCCAGTTAATCCAATCGAATGCTTTTTCAAAATCCACAAAACAAACATATACCTGCTGTCCAAATTTAAAACTGCGTTCACTCATTAATCTTGTATTGTCAATTGCTTCTCTCATCCCTCTTCCTCCCTGTAATCCAAACTGATCATCTCAGACAATGTTCTGCACATTCCTTTCCACTCTCTGTTAAAATTCTCAACCCAACCTTTGATTTGTGGACAAACAGATTAATTGGACGAAAGGCAGAACATCAGCATCGGCATCGGCCTTCTTTCTCAGGCTGATCATTATTGTATGCATGAAATCTTCTGGTCATTCTCCTGATAACGAAATATTTATACACAGTTTAATGAACATTAATGTTGCATTCTTTCTGCTCTAGCGGGGAAAATGGCCTTAAAACGATCATTCATTCATTCATTCATTCTTTCCCATGTTTTTAATCAACTAACTCTAGGTAATTCATCTATTCCAGCCGCTTTACCAGTTTTTATCCCATTTATTGCTGCTCTTATTATTCTCTAGCATTTCTGGTCCAATAAAATCAATGTCAACATTACTCTCTTCTTTTTGCTCAATCGTGTCAAGCTTTTCATTTTTTTGCATATTGGTCTCCAGAGTATTTGTGTGTGTATATATATATATATATATATATATATATATATATATATGTATACATATGATCAGCAGAAATACTCTTCAGCTTTTGCTCTCAAAACAATTTTTAAATGTTCCCAATTTTATTTTTCATTTTTTTCATTATTGTTTTTTGTTTTGTGGGTTATGGTATTGGTTGGGAGACTGGTTTGGCAAGAAGCACTGTGGCATCAATTGAATAGTGCTGGGAGATTATCCATAACTCAGAGGTGGCATACACATTTTTGAGCTGTCTAGCCTCGGTCGGATCCCTTTCTGACTAAACTGTTTTGGCTCACCTGGAACGTAGTTCCGGTGAGCTTATGGGATGGCGCATCACCCACCCGTCCGTTAACACTTTCAACTTCTTCTCTAAAAATGCCAATGGGATTGTTACCAAAATTGGCTAAAATTATATATGGGATGTTAGAACTCAAGTCTGGTCACGGCATGAAAATGCCGGGGTCTCAGAAGATCTACGGGTGTCAATGAAGGTCCAGGGTTGATGCCACTAAAATAGAACTACACAATTTCCGATGACACTTGACCACAACCTTCAGCACCCATGATGCACCAAAGTTTGTTCACGGCATTAAGAAAATCAGCATCGAAGGAGATCTATGGGGGGAGTGGGGGGAAAGGGGTCAAAGTGGGTCCAGGTAATTCCAGGTCCAGGTAACCCCCCCCCTCCCCCCCAAAATAGGTAATTGCTTTCTTCTCAGAAATTAAACACACACTTCCGATGAAACTTGACCACAACATTCATCAGCCACGATGTACCAAAGTTTGTTGACGGCATTAAAGCAATCGAGATCTATGGATGCTACAGGGAGTTTGACCCCCAAAATATGTGTTTGCTTTCTTCTCCGAAACTACACACACACAATTTTGTTGAAACAATGATCACAATCTTCATCACCCGTGTTGTACCAAAGTTTGTTCATGGCATTAGAAAAATCGGGGTCTAAGTGGATTTGAGGGAGGGGGAAATTTGCCCCCAAAATATTGTTGCGGATCTCCCGAAGCCCGATCCACGTTACAAAGGGGGGATTAAACCCCCTTTTTCCCCCTTGGGTCTTCGTGTCCACGAGGCTGAATCGCCACTTCCGCAGCAAGCGTGAAAAAGGGTATCGGGTCGACACCGCTCGTTCCTTTAACCCACGCTGCCATGAAAGCAGGGACCGGACCTCGCACAAGCCATGCTTAATCGAGTACGCCTGAGCGGTATGCGTATCACGTGACTCGTGCCGTTACTTTTATGGAACCCGATTCGAGCGGTTCTATTCGTACCATGCGAGGACAATGGATGGAAGGGACGGGAACGGTCAAATCAGAGGAAGAACATGATTTATTATAATGTACAGGACGTACAGGAAATATTATAATGTATTATAATGTAAAGAGACAGAGCAGGCACTTAACAATGTTAACTTATTACCCCGACACAGGGCCCACTCACGCACACGGGGAGATGGAGGAAGAATGTTCGCGCGCCAAACACGCTTTGCAGTCAGTCGCTCCGGGACAGCTCGCCCGGCGGGGCCCTCTGGCGGTCACGGCACGTGCAGGGAAAAAGGCAGGCAAGGAGGAGATCGCGGGTCTGTGGCTCGGAACGGGTCGTCTTCTCGAGCGCGCGATCAATACAGCGCAGAGCGTAGGGCACGGGGCACGGGGGATTCGTGTACCGCGCAGCTATTTAAGTGATTCAAGTCCAACACTGCAACTCGTTCTCTTGCACGTTCTCTCTCTCTGACTCGCACTCCAGCTCAACTCCTTGCGTTCTCCGAACTGTGCACACGACAACTCTCAGGGGCTCCGACTCAACTGAGGTGGGGGGCTCGGAGCAGAGTTTTTTGGCTCCGCCCTGGCCTTACTCGAATGTTCCAAGCCCCACCTCTCATCGCCGTGGTTAGCCACTCCCCTCGAGCCCTGATTGGCGGCTCGTTGCTTACCGGCCACTCCCCCTGCAGCTCCTCCCTTCGGCCTTGCCAGACTTGTTCAGGCCTGCCACGTGGAATGCTCGTGCCAAAAGACCGCCCTACTCACGGGCCTGCTCAATGCAAAACTAACACAGGAAAGGACTACGCTTACATTCACTAAGAAATAACTGAACTATCGCGAGGCTTCATGTTGTGGTGCGTTTACCTACGAGGGGGATTATCCTTTATTCCAAAACCACAATAATATGTTTTTGTTTGTTTGTTTGTTTAAAGTCTTATGATTAATTTAGTATGATTCTACATGCTTTCCCTGTCTCCTAGCATCCTTTGAAATTGGTTTAAAATACTGTGATACTGTTTAAAATACTTTTAGTCAGTGTAGTATACTGTTTTATTCTACCAGGTGAGTGCCAATTTTGTATTGCCCCTATTTTTCTACTTCACGGACAGAGTACAGAGGTATCATTATGCTGGCTTCCCTGTGTACCAGTATTTTCTCATGCATGTTAATTATGCCATAGTGCCTTTTGATGCCTGACCTAATGGATGTATCATGTGTCAGCACTCTGGCCACAGTCCTTCCCTAACCTTTTCTTATACACCAGGGCAAGGCCCAGCTAGCCAGTTTGTGAACGTTTTGCCAATCCCACTTGCTCTCTGAGTTGCCTACACAAATTATGGTGCATGGTATAAGATGATAATGATACTGATCAAATCAGAAATTCCACACTTTCCAAC
>NC_136263.1:86069889-86109889 GCF_964187855.1 Myxine glutinosa | reverse complement strand
TGGTCCAGATGAGGTTCTGCCCCGCCAGGGGGCCAGTCACCTCCCCTGCGGAACTTGCTCCCCCCACCCTTTGCAGACGCGGTCCTTGCAGATCTTCGAAGTTAATCAACGATCATGCCCATGAGACCTTTCACGTGCTGCTGTTCTGGGGAATACATAACATTGTCAGTATCTTGTGTCTCATGTTCCTGGTCTGGGTACAGAGCGTTAAAATCCGAAATATTTGAAGTAAAGAGAGAGACTTCCTTTATGTCAAAGTCTCCCATGGACGCCTGATCAGCTTGCGGGTCCAGGATATCCATGTCGGGTCCCTCAACTGCCAGACCCAGCGTCGCAATCAGATCCATAGTTGGGTCGGAAGGGGGTGTACAGCTGTGAGCTTGTAATACATAAGAGGCGTTAGCCAGTTCACGCAAGGGGCTTACAACACAAGTATCACAGTCATCACAAAAATCAATACAGGCATTAGCCAGCTCCCACAAGGGATTTTCAACACAAGTATCACAGTCATCACAAAAGTCGATACAGTCTTCTGAAGCGCCGGTCACATCTGCCTTGTTGAAGGACCCATTCAGGTCGACGGCCTCTGCGGTCAGAACCATGGTCGTCGTCGGCGGCTTCTTCGTTTTCCATCCTCTTAAGTACTTTCTCATACAGAGGAGGACTAAAGATTTCATTAGTGCCCCCCATATTACTACCCCGATTATCACGGCCAGTGCGGTCAATAGCCACTTCACTATAGTGCCTGTCCATCCCCGGAACCAGTCAGTGAGCCAGCTAAAATTATAAGAGTTCTCGCGCGCGATCCGATCGATCGTCAGAGCGTGGCTAGTTTCCCTTAGTCTCACTATTGCGGCTGACACTCCTTCGGATGGATCAGGTATGTATGTGCAACATTTTCCCTCTACTATCCTGCATACCCCTCCTTTCTCTGCCAGGAGCATGTCCAAAGCCACCCGATTCTGCATCACCATTGTACACATGTGAACTACCGTGTCCAATAGTATGTAATGAGCCGTAGCGGTGTCGTTTGCCACCTTTTCTAGGGCCAAAGCCAATTTATCTATCCGGAAGCTGTTCATGGCTGTGCCCGCACCTGGGAAGAAGAAACCGAACACCTTTTCCCATAGGCTCCCGTGTAGTTTAGTGGTTCCATCTTCGTTCATGACTGACCTCTTATGTCGCCTGTCCAGGGACTTTGGGTCTAGCTCGTCCAGTATCTCAACGTCAGGAAGGACTGAACCAAGATAACATGTGCCCCCCCAATTATTTGGTAAATAGGGGTAAGCCTTGTCGCCGCATATAAACATTGTCCCATGGGGTGGGACCAGGTGGGTGGATAAGCACTGGAGTCCCTTTGTCACCCCATTAATCCTGCTAACCCCCCTAGAGAATGTTATAGCCGTTATGTTGTGGTTGTGTTTATCTTGCAGTACTATTCGTAGTGTAATCCCAGTGCTCCCCTTTCCCAGCTTCCCGGGGAGAGTGTAGGCGCATTCTGATTCTCCCATAAGCAAGTGACCGGAACCCTGGAGGCAGACCATCCCTTTCTGCGGTTTGACCCAGACGGGGGCAGGCCTCTCGGCCACATGGGCAATCATTGAAGGGCGATAATTAAATTGTCGATTGCAACTCTTGCCGTTGCCAACCCCTTCTCTTTCCAGCGTGGTGACTAAACATGGGGAATCGAAAGGTGTGAGCAAAGATCATTAAGGGACAGAGGTAGCACTATCATGTGTATTCCTGTGGTGCCTGCTTGGGGGAAGTGCATGCACGACCAGCAGTGTGTCCTATTTTGAATTGTCGCCACCTCTCTTGCCACCTTCCAATATGTGTTTTCACCCTTCTTTGGGGCCTTGTCCTGGGGGTGCGGTGTGAGTATGTATTCGATGCATGGTGGTCGGGGAGTTAATAATTGTATGGTCGTAACTTCACATATCAATATCAGGGTGGTATTTCTTTCTAGTAAAGCGTGCGTGGTTAAAGTGTTCGAACCTTTTCCCCATTCGAATCCTGCTCTGGCGGAACTTGCTGTCGGTCCAAACTTTCCTCCCCGTTTTACTTGCCTCCGACGAGAGAGGGCAACTTGTGTTGACTTCGTTCCGTTTGGATTTGTCCTTTCAGCCCTCCACATTATATATATCCACGGGGGGTCCTTTGGTGGTATTAGACAACATGGTACGTTTATCTTCTGTCCCCAAGTTACGCTTTGATAATGGACGTGAGACCTAGAGGTTAGGTTTTCATATAATCTTTCAACATATGCCACCATGTCCGCCCACTTGAGGGGTGGGGTGGTGGGCGCTGTGCTGGCGAGGTGGTATAATCCTAGCAGTGCAAGTGTGATTAGTCCTATATGTCTGTGCAGCTCCTGCCCCATCCTGTGTGACGGTGGGTGTGGGTAGGGCCAACTTACAATGCGTGGCGTGGATCCAGGAGGTCTTGCCCTCGCAAAAGACAGCGGTTGGTGTAGTCGGCAATACCTGGAATGGTCCCGTCCACCCTTTCCAGGGCGTTCTTGCGGGTGAAGTGCTCCACGAACACCTGGTCTTTCCTCTGGTGGAACACCTGGTCCACAAACGCCCTGGGAACACCTGGAACACCTGGTCACCAATTTCCTAATCCACTTTTTCCAAGTGGATCCAATTTTATCCAATATTCGATTTTAAATTCGATCCAATTTTCTCTAAACCTTCTCTCAGCATCCCATTTGCCTGTTTCCTACACCAATAAACTAATAAAAAACGAAAATTATTTCAGCTAGAGTTTCAACTAGAATTACCACAAACAAACCACCATTAACCTCCCCCTATTATTTATTTATTTTCACGAATAAACAAATAATAAAAATAACCTGGTCTATTTATTGGAAATAAAATAGTTCGCATATGTCTTACTGTCTGGTCAATTTTCCCCACCCACTGTGATTCGCTTAAAATAGATTCTCACTGTTGTTATGTCTGACATTCGTCTCATGAAAACCCATCCAAGAGTCCGGTGTAACAGACAGACAAACACATAGACATGCCGAAGACCCCAGGGTACCCATCAAACTAGCTTGTCCCCAGATCCACAAAACAAAACATGTAACTTACTCAATTTTTTTTTTTTTTCAATTGTCATCCTAATTGCCATTCCCTGTGCAAATTAGAGCACTCCGGACTATGTCAACAACTGAACTTCCAAGACAACAACGATAACACACACCACCTGTCATTCACAGTAGACAACTGCATCTCCTTCCTTTCATTCATCCAGCAAAATTGATGACATCTACAACAGCTCAATCACCACAACCCGCTCTATCCTGACAAACTGCATCACTGAAATAAAATCCTGGCTTCGGATCAACAACAACCAACAACGACCTCAACCACCCATAACTCTGCCCTCAACATTGATGGTTTCCCAGTATCCACCTTCCCTCACATCCGGAATCTTGGCATCATCATTGACCAAACCCTCTCCTTTGACAAATACACAAAACAGATCATAAAGACAGCCTTCTTTCACCTTAAAAACATCGCCCGTCTCCGTCCATCCCTCTCCTCCACGGCTGCAGAAACCCTCATCCACGCTTTCATCACCTCCTTCCCACACACTGCATCATTTAAGCTGACTACTCCCTTCTGAGACTTGCGCTTCCCAGTCACCTCTTATACTATTGCGCTCCCCCGTCATTATAATCCACCAATCTGTTACGTCCCCTACTACAGGTAACTCTTCCTCAGCGAGCTTACACTGCCATATTTACCTCCATGGAAGAGTTGGTGGTCCTCCCAAAGGTGCATTCCGATGTTTAATACAATGACACCTGAGCACTCAATTAGCCCTCCATCATACCACAGACTTACAATCAGACAGACAGACAGACAAATAACAGAGGCGTGTCACCAGCCTCAGCACAGGACATCACCTCTCCAGACAGGCACAATATAATCTACAGTATTGAAATGCCAACTTCTATCTGGAGCCTCGCAAGGCCAAAAGTCGGGCATGTTCGCTGCATTTCACGCAATTGTAACCTCCAACCACACGAGGTGTTCCACCCTGCTCCATGCTCCATGCATGCTGCAAGCTCCACCAATCTCCATGCTCCATGCATGCATGCTCCACCATGCAACCCGATCTCTACTCGGTGTGCCCCCCATAATCGGCAAGTTATGATAACCCACAATACACCTGGGCACACACCCTCTTGATACCACGACTTGATCCATGCTTCTTGCTTCTTGCATCCATCCTCCTATAACCTCCAATAAGCCCCTTATGTCCTCCATTTAACATGACTATCCCCAGAGCCCGATCAAACTCGTCGCTGTACTCACTCAGCACGATTAAATTAAATTCAAAGCATACTGTACCTGACGCTTCCGGTCGGCACCGGAAATCTGTTTATTTCCTGAGTCCCCTGAATCACCTATTAAGACGTCAACCACAACGACAACAACAAAAAGCAGAACTCAATATTCTCTGTTCACTAATTACGTACATAATTTCAGTTTTAACCAACAATATATGTCCTTTCTTTCCCGATTTAAGTTCTATATCCTGCCATTGAATTAACACCCAGTAGATTGACTCAGCCTGTCGTCCTTCCAAGGTTAGCGAATTACCTCTGACCTCTTTCCCTTGCATATCTCGAACAAAGGTCAAATAAACTTCAAAAGGTCAAACTTCAAAAGGTCAAACTTCAAACGAAGAAAGGTGGTACAAACGTCGAATTGGGGTAACCAGCGCTTTCATCCCACGAATAATACAAGTCCGGCGACATCCCGCCCCTGCAAGAACTCCACATCCGGACAGACAAACGACCATTATTGAGGCTCCACATCCGGACAGACAAACGACCATTATTGAGGCTCCACATCCGGACAGACAAACGACCATTATTGAGGCTCCACATCCGGACAGACAAACGACCATTATTGAGGCTCCACATCCGGACAGACAAACGAGTCCGCAACAACATCCGCAGCAACCTCGGTTCGAATCCGAGTCATGGCACCATTCAATGTCGGGAGTGACTTCTTGATCGTAATAGAATTCCACCACCAATTTGAGAATGACAAACGTTTATTAAAAACCAAGTACACAGCTGGGAGGGAGTGAAGACATCTACAGCATGAATGGACAGCATGCCAAGTCAACCTTCCTAAGGATACATCGATTCGCAGTTCATTTATATAGAGGCACACTTTATCAGAGAATCTCCGCTAGAGTCTGAGAGGACAAAGAAAACCGGGCTAATGGTCCTCCCACCGGCATCCCAATGGGCCGTGTCCCCCACCGTCATCCGTCCTTTCGCCTTGGAGGAGTGAAGCACGCACCGTTAGGATCCGGACCAGATGTGTTTTCAAGGCTCCGAGGTGACAAGAAATATAACTCACTGAAGGGGGATTGCATTCCTGGTCCTGATAAGGCCATAAAATGTATGAGGCCGTTTGATGAGTTCCAGGCGTTGGATGTACCTTTCAGCTCACTTTCTTATTTAAACTTAATCCAGAGTAGGGAAGTCAAGTATATTTATCATAACTCAAGCATTATTTGATTATACGAAATATAGTTAATGTTTTAACAGTCTATCAGAAAAGGTCTATGTCTACAAACTTAAGCATCCCACGTATATGGTTCACATTTCACACACGTATAAGCCGCATTCCTGCCCGCGGCTCGGGGCGCCGTTTGCGAGCCAAGGAGAGAGTTTTACAACGAGGCTATCAGGCCTGGAGAGAACGCACGTATACAACAAAGCCATCTGTTCTGCACAGATGAAGCGTGTATTTCTCATTTTTAAACTATGGCAAAGCGAAAACCTTTTTATTATTAACTATGAATAACAGTTCATCCAATCATTTATAACAGCGCTTGTACAGTAATAAAAATATAACCGACATATATATATATATATATATTCAGGTGAAAAAGTAAGTACACCCCATGTAAAGTTTTGTTTTGACTTTTTCAACATATTTCAACATACAGCTATTTGATCTTCATTTCAACAATATTGATAGATGAAGGTGATATAATATAACAAATATCATGAAACATTTACATTTTGTAGTCCATTGTATAATTTAAATAAACATAAATGCAAATTTCGCATGTGGAAAAAGTAAGTACACCCCTACATCTATCACTACTTCAAATACCTAAAATTTGAATCAGGTGCACTAGCTCAGGTGCAAATGATTAGAACATCGTTAGAGAGGATCTTGGAGGAACCTGTCTTATTTAAACCTCAGATATTTAGTTTTGTTTTAACTTTGTTGTTGAAGTGTGCGGCATCACCATGCCTAGATCAAAAGAGCTCTCTGAGGCCTTCAGAAAGAAGGTTATAGATGCCTACGAGTCTTGGAAGGGATTTAAAAAGATCTCCAAACAATTTGAAATCAATCATTCGACTGTCCGGAAGATCATCTACAAGTGGAGAAGATTCCAAACAACTGCCAACTTGTTCAGGCCAGGCCGCCCCAGCAAGTTCAACTCGAGAGCAGACCGCAAGATGCTGAAAGAAGTCTCTAAGAACCCCATAATGACATCACGGGACCTACAGGTAGCTCTTGCCACTGTTGATGTCAAAGTGCACGAGTCGACCATTAGAAAGAGGCTGCACAAATTTGATCTACATGGTAGGTGTGCAAGGAGGAAACATTTGCTGTCCAGAAAGAACATCAGGGCAAGACTAAAGTTTGCCATGAACACCTAGGCAAAGACCAGCACTTCTGGAACAATGTGCTCTGGACAGATGAGTCAAAGGTAGAGCTATTTGGCCACAGTACCAGAAGACATGTTTGGCGAAAACCAAATATAGCATTTGACCACAAGAACCTGATACCAACTGTAAAGCATGGTGGTGGAAATATTACCGAAGGTGGACCTTGCAACATGACAATGACCCTAAACATACCAGTAAATCCACCAAGGAATGGCTGAAAATAAAGAAATGGGGGGTTCTGGAATGGCCAAGTCAAAGCCCGGATCTAAATCCCATCGAGATGTTATGGGTGGATTTGAAACGAGCTATGCATGCAAGAAACCCCTCAAACATCGCACAGCTGAAATAATTCTGCATGGAGGAGTGGGCAAAAATTTCTCCCAGTCGATGTCAGAGACTGGTAGACAGTTATAAGAAACGCCTACTTTATAAGATAAGGCCTACATATATATATATATAGATATATATATATATATATATATATATATATATATATATATATATAGATATATAGATATATAGATATATAGATATATATATACATAATTATATATATATATATATATATATATATATATATATATATATATATATATATATATATATATGTATATATATATATGTATATATATATATATGTATATATATATATATATATGTATATATATATATATGTATATATATATATGTATATATATATATGTATATATATATATATATTTATATTGTTACGGACCGCGGACAAGATGTTGTTTGCCGAGCGGATGGCGCCGCGGCCGAACAGTTACCCCGACTAACCCGATTCCCGAACGTTGGCCGGATCGCGCCACAGATATTCAATAGGGAAAAGACAAAAGCGACACGGATGTGAAGAAGAAGAAGAAGAAGAAGAAGACAAAAGGGTTGGAAATACTACTAAATTTATTCTTACTATTTACACGCTCAAAGTAACCAAGGAGAAGGAAGGATAATAAAATAATTTACAGAAGATATTAGAGACACAGTGCAACGCTAGCTTATACAAGCTTAATTAATACCCAGGGACAAGACACACAGAACAAACTCACGTAGACAAAACGATGGAAAGGCAGGAGGTGGATGGCTGGAGGGAGAGGAAGGTCCATGGGTACTGCAGCACGATCGGCGCGTTTAGCAGCCGCCGTTCCTTCGCGGCCCTGCTCAGAAACTGCCGTCAAGGCCCCAAGCTGCTGTGGCTGCTGCTGCTGCTGCTGAAGCTGCTGCGGTTGCTGTTGTGGCTGCTGCTGCTGCTGCTGTGTGGACGTCGCGTGCTTTCTCCAGGACTCGTCTGACTCGTGTCGTACTCAGTCCAACCACACCTCTTGCTTGGTCCAACCACTGCTTTCGCTTCTTGCGCGCGTGCTTTTATAGCGCCTCAGGCGATCAAGCCGCCGGCCTTTAGGACACGCCCATCGGTCAGCTCGCCTCGGCCCTGATTGGTCGGCACGGCCCTCTGGCTCCGCCCTTGATGACGATGGGCGGGCACACCCTTCTTCCCCGAGCTGAGCACATGCTTAATGGCGGCTTTGGGGCGAAATCAACAACCCACAGCTGTAGCAAACCTGGCAAACTGCCCAGTGCAGTTGGCAATGGAGGCTTGGAGGGGATGTAGCTGGCAATTGAGGCTTGGCAATGGAAGTTTTGGGAGTGGGAATGGGGAATGAAGGGGGATCTATTTTATTTCACTTGGTGCAATGGAGTGTCATCTTAATGGAAGACAAGGCCTTACCCTAATACACATAATAAAGATATAACTATCAACAAGGGGGAAATCCATGATTGGCTGACATGATTGTTTATGACCTAATTATGGGACGCCCTTTGACCTTTATACAACACTGGAGTGAGGAGGGTCCAGACTAAAGCAATAATGATAAAAAACACAATAAAAAAACACAATCCTCATATCCACAACACTGCACCCTCCTCCTCTTGGGCACGACCCGGGCCTATAACTTTAACTTAGTGTGACACGTAGGTGTAGTTCCCTCTACTTTTAACCTGACCCTGAGTGCGACAGTTTTAAAACATAAATAAATATGTCCCGCTGCTCCATTGCACCCTACCTAACAGATCCACGCCCACAGCTAACCGAATTGCGGAATGGTCTTCAAACTATACACTGACGGTGGGGAGCATTATTTACAATGACGTTACTTTATTTACAAAACTAACCCAGGACCTGTGATTGTTATTTTGGGGGGGAGAGACAGTCTGCTCTGCATCAATGCACCATGAAAGCACCCCTAAACGCATCAAAACATCCTCAAGCACCAATCGGTGCACAGTGATCTCAGTTCATAAAAATAAAACCAACAAACCCTTGGTGGTGTCTTGCTCTTCGGCTCCCTCTGCTGGCTATTGCTATCTTCCTGGTGTTGTCATCTTCCTTTGCTGGCGGCCTATTTGCAATAAAACTTGCACAAAACGTGTCCATTTTTATTTTATTTATGGCCCACAGGGCCGACTAGTGTGGTTCACCTGTGGGGCATCGGTGCCCTGTGATCAAGGTCCGTCAGCAAGATTTCGGGCCTTCATGGCCGGTTCCAGCAGAGGGGCCATGCCCCAACCCATGGGGTCCATAAGTGGTGCTCAGCCACAGATGTGTGGTCCATAATGTGGTGCATCGATGCAGACAGCTGGTTCTGGGAGTTCCGGGCGCACAATGGCGGACTCACGCACGCTCCCCTCGGCGCTCAGTGGCGCACAGGTCCTCATGTGGGAGACAAAGGGGGGAAAGACAGATGAGCGAGGGGTAAGGTCACAAGGGTACACATCAATACAGGCAATGCAAGGCGAAGTGCGTACGGAGAGCGAAGTGAGAAAGCTCGTCCCTACCGTACATCACCCCCCCTGTCACCTACTCTACCCTTGCCCTTACCCCATATTTACAAAATCTACACCTTTACAAATTCGTCACTACAATCCCTCTAACCAAAATTTGCCATCACCCAATTCATCATCAATCCTCATAAGGAGGAAGAGATGGAACAACAGCACAATGTTACACCCACGTCATGATGCGTCTCACATTCCAAACATTTGCATCAAAAATAATAAAACAACCTGGCATGGTGTGGAGGTACGTCATCTCAGGTGAGTGGATGTAGATGGTGCGAGGAGACTTCAATCCTAACTATCCTCTAAATGACTTTAACACACTTTACACTACCCGGGGTCTTTCCCTGCCAATCCATTGGCCAACTTACACTATGGGTTCTAAAAACCAATTCCCATTGACCAAACTGTGGTGCTTCTCAATTTGGGGTCTCACTCCCCCGATTCATCTCCCGGTGCCCTTGCACAATTTCCGGGCTGGGTCGTGTAGCTCTCCCAGCAGGTCTACCCACCTGCACACCTCCACCACTGCAGTTGCCACCCGAGCTTACCTGCTCCTCACCCTAACCTATCTAAATGGGGAAGGCCCCTCCTGGCTCTGTCACCCCTCGGTGCCCTCTGGCACTGGGCTACCCGGGTCTGTCCTCGGGATCCTCGGGCCCCATCCACAACAACTCTACCAGCTCCCAGAGCCCACCTGCGGCCTCACCTGGCCGACATCCTCACAGTGGTGGAGTGCCCAAACCAACTACACACACTAACAGGCTACACGCCCAGCCATTTCCACAACACTAATGCACCCATCCAAATACCATTCTTTCACCCGCACCACAGATGCCAATATCCAACCACAATTTACCTCTACCCTCTACCTAACACTTACACTACCCTCCCCGGGTATTCGTGATTGGGGTCCATCCTTCCCCCATTCACACCTTCGCACCATCCACTCCACACCATAGTTTCCACCATACTCACTCCACGACCATCCATTCCAATACTCCATATATTCCACACTCCGTGTATTCCACACTCCATGTATTTCACACAACCATTCTCCATACACCTGTTGTTGCACACCTGTGCAATCACACCTGGTGCCACCTGCACCCTCCTTCCATCCTGGACCATTTGGTCAGCACAACTCACATCAATATCACTCACTCACACACTGCTCCATACACCTGTTCAGTTGCACACCTGTGCAATCACACCTTTTAACCACACACTTTTCACAATACACTTCTGAATACACCTCCAACACTCACACGGCATCATCTAATCTACCTGTTGCCCTGCTAACTTAGTGCTGCCCGTCTTCCCTTTAAACTAAGCACATACCACGTCATTATCATCCACACTAACCTACCTGCGTCCCCACTACAGGTATCATTGTCACTAACTAACCTTACCGTTACCTAATGTCATCTTCTCTAGATCCCTATCATTATATCCTAACCCTCCCGGGCTAGTTTTCACTGCCATAAACCCCATAAAACTAGTGCTCCTTTGCCCCCCTTTTGTGAGAGATGGCAGAGTTGCCATCCCACCACATCGGGTATCTTTCACTATAAATTTTGCTCGTCCAAATTCCAGCTAATCAAAAATTTGCCAATCACTACCAATCGTCTGCCAATCCTCACTCTGCCAATCATCAAATTTTGTTTTTCTAATTTCGGGGCCAAAACACTCTCCTCATTATCACGTCTATTCACTTGAGCCTCTCGGTGCGCCAATTCACTTCTACAGCCCGGCTTCGCACAGCCGAGCAATGAATGCGGGTTGATTGGTGCCAGCGGCTGGATACGTCCGGCATTCGGTGCAGGGAAGGACGCTTACCCGGGCCGAGATCCCACGCACCATCTCGGCACAGAGCCGTCCAATGGCCCGATCTCGACCTGCCGGAACGCCTCAACAAAAAGGGGGCGCCATGACGACCCTTCCTATCGGGCTGCCCGCTCAGCCTAGTGGAGCACGGACGCGGCCGTTCAAAGTGAGGCCCAGCGTGGATCGTGTACGGCGGTTCTTTCGAAACCGCCGTGGTTCGGATCCCCGCTGGTCCTCGCGGCACGCGAAGCCCGTCACGCACCGAGGGCCCGATTCGGCTAAACGTCGTTCTAACCACTAACCCGGTTACCGTCAATGCTCCACTTGCATACTCACACCCCGCAGTCTGTTCCTTGCTCATACATCCAGCCGTCTCCATGCTCTTTGTCATTGCACCTTCCCTGACACACCCAGGTACACTCAATCCGCTTACAGACTTGGTCACACACCTGACCACCGCACACCTTTGCACACACTCGTCGTTCGCACACCTCACCAACACACCTCTTCGCTCCCCCTTCTCGGTCAACTCCTCGGTGACAACCACAGGTGTGCTCTCACTTGCACACCCAACCACGTGCCTCACTACCAACTCCAGCGTGCATTCCCATACGCGTTCTACCATTCCAGGTGTGCATCCTTCCATTCCAGGTGTACATCCTCTCTCACCTGCCACAACCAACTCACGCTCCGTGTCACTCTCACTACTCTCACCACCACTCTTGACAGCGCACTCTTTCCTCATGCACTCCTCTGTTACACACCTTCCTCGCGCATCCTCTTGCGCACACTCTCCCGTTACATCCTCCGTAACACTCACCACAGGTGTGCATTCTCCCTTACTTTTGACAGCGCACTCTTCCCTCATGCACCCGTCCGTTACACACCTTTCTAGCGCATCCTCTTGCGCACACTCTCCCGTTACTTCCTCCGTAACACTCACCACACCGCGCTTCCATGTGCCCCCTCGCACACGCGCTATGACCAACTCGCTCTCGACAGCACACTCACTCCTCAGCGCGCACTTTTTCCTCACACACCCCAGAGTCGGACATTCTCGCACACCTCCTCCTTCGCACACCGGACCTGTCGCACACTTCACCAACGGCCTCTCACGAACACCCGGATCCAAATCAACCCCCAAGCCGACTGAAGCTCCCCTCACATCATATGCATTTCCGAATATATCGCCACTCACCTTGGCACCTCGTCTCCGCACCTCCTTCACCACCTGCAAACTCTTTATTTGGTTAGCGAGCACATCATCACGATTTGAGCACAGACCTTGTACCAATTCCATTACCTCCTCCTTTATTTCTCTCTTAGTTTCCCTCCGTCTCTTCTTAATTTCACTCACCCCTTCTTCCACCTCCTCTAATTTTTCCTTTACCTCTTTTATTTCCCGGTGCGTCTCCTCTATCTCTTCCTCTAACACTACCTTGACCGTCTCTATGTGCGTCCTCACCTCCCGGTCCTTCGTCTCCATTACTTCTGTCACCTCGTCCAACCTCGTTGTCAGGTTCTCACGTACCATCTGACATTCCTTCTGTGTCGCTATCAAGTCGTCTCTGATGTCTTTTTGTGTCGCCTTTAATCCTCCTAGTACCGCAGTGTTCCTTTGTACCTGCTCCACTAACTCCGTCTGTCCCACCGTCAGCTGTTCCACCTCCCTCGTCAGACCCTCTATTCCCCCCTGTAACCTAGCCGTATTATTCCTCACCTCTTTCTCCATATGCTTTTCACCTCGCTTTACCTCCTCGCTTACCCCCGAGACCTCCTCGCTTACACCTCATCGTATCTCCTCCTTCATCTCCTCCCTCTCTTTTGTAGATGCCACCCTCATCTGTCCCAATTCATCCCTCTGAGCATCCAATTTACCTTCTAACCCGATTTTCACCTCCTCTATCTGGTTCCCCATCCGTTTGATTTCCCGGGCGGATTGCTCCCCTACTTCCCGCAATTTGCCTTCCATCCTATCTTCTAGCCCCCTTAACCCATTTTTCACCCCCTCTATCTGATTCTCCTGGGCAGCCATTCTATTTTCCACCCCCGTTAACCCATGTTTCACCCCTTCTATCCCATTGTCTAACCCCTCAAATTTCTTGTCTAACCCCTCAAAGTTTTTGTCTAACCCCTCAAATTTCTTGTCTAACCCCTCACAGGTACCCCTCGCTTCGTCCCTCATTGCCCCCATTTGTCCCTCTAATCGCTCACTATCAGCCCTCCTTTCGTTCATTATCGCTTCAATTTTATTACTCAATTTCTCCCCCTCTATTCTCAGCATCTCAGTGAATTGCGCCACGAAGTCCCCCACATCAAAGCCCGCTGCTACGGTCACGGGCGCGGCAAAATTTGGTGCCGCTGTAACCACGTGCGCGAGAGCGCCATTTTGTGCACCTGATACCTCCTCAACCACCTCCTCATTGTTCTCCTCCCTCTGATCCTGGGTTACTCCTAACCCCTCTTCTAGTTCCCCCACCGGCATCCGATCGCCTTGACTAGCCATGGCGCAATTTCAAAATTCGGGTTTTTCTTTAAAACAAATTTAAGCAGCTTGTAATTTTGAGCGTGTTAAGCGCGCTTCAGGTCCGACCCCACTCCCGACACCAATTGTTACGACCAATAGTACAATTGGTGTTCCAAAATTTGGGCAAAATAAATTTAGTCCCAGGTTCGAATCCCAACTCCTGACTACCAATTGTTACGGACCGCGGACAAGATGTTGTTTGCCGAGCGGATGGCGCCGCGGCCGAACAGTTACCCCGACTGACCCGATTCCCGAACGTTGGCTGGATCGCGCCACAGATATTCAATAGGGAAAAGACAAAAGCGACACGGATGTGAAGAAGAAGAAGAAGAAGAAGACAAAAAGGTTGGAAATACTACTAAATTTATTCTTACTATTTACACGCTCAAAGTAACCAAGGAGAAGGAAGGATAATAAAATAATTTACAGAAGATATTAGAGACACAGTGCAACGCTAGCTTATACAAGCTTAATTAATACCCAGGGACAAGACACACAGAACAAACTCACGTTCACAAAAGGATGGAAAGGCAGGAGGTGGATGGCTGGAGGGAGAGGAAGGTCCACGGGTACTGCAGCACGATCGGCGCGTTTAGCAGCCGCCGTTCCTTCGCGGCCCTGCTCAGAAACTGTCGTCAAGGCCCCAAGCTGCTGTGGCTGCTGCTGCTGCTGCTGAAGCTGCTGCTGCTGCTGCTGTGGCTGCTGCTGCTGCTGCTGTGTGGACGTCGCGTGCTTTCTCCAGGACTCGTCTGACTCGTGTCGTACTCAGTCCAACCACACCTCTTGCTTGGTCCAACCACTGCTTTCGCTTCTTGCGCGCGCGCTTTTATAGCGCCTCAGGCGATCAAGCCGCCGGCCTTTAGGACACGCCCATCGGTCAGCTCGCCTCGGCCCTGATTGGTCGGCACGGCCCTCTGGCTCCGCCCTTGATGACGATGGGCGGGCACGCCCTTCTTCCCCGAGCTGAGCACATGCTTAATGGCGGGTTTGGGGCGAAATCAACAACCCACAGCTGTAGCAAACCTGGCAAACTGCCCAGTGCAGTTGGCAATGGAGGCTTGGAGGGGATGTAGCTGGCAATTGAGGCTTGGCAATGGAAGTTTTGGGAGTGGGAATGGGGAATGAAGGGGGATCTATTTTATTTCACTTGGTGCAATGGAGTGTCATCTTAATGGAAGACAAGGCCTTACCCTAATACACATAATAAAGATATAACTATCAACAAGGGGGGAAATCTATGATTGGCTGACGTGATTGTTTATGACCTAATTATGGGACGCCCTTTGACCTTTATACAACACTGGAGTGAGGAGGGTCCAGACTAAAGCAATAATGATAAAAAAACACAATAAAAAAACACAATCCTCATATCCACAACAATATATATATATATATATATATATATATATATATATATATATATATATATATATATATATATATATATATATACATACACACACACACACATATATATATATTGTTACGTGCTCCTTCCCAAACCCCGGTCACGGTGTACCTCCGAGCCCCGAAAGGAGTCACGGCAGAAAGATGTGTTATTCTGTATGTCAAAGATCAATGGTGAAACCACACCTATTGTTACCAACAAACAAGTATTGTATTGAGGTCACACAAGAATAACAGTACAAGAACAATATTAATCAATTGTACAACAAATATATCATTCCTATGATGGTACCATCAGTTTCGTACAATATAACTCATGCTCTGGAGGCATATCCCCAAAAGTGGCCTAGAAAAGGTGGTAGGGGTACACTCATGTTACAAGCTGGCAACAATGTTTTTCTGAAAGCCCAGACCTCTAGGAACCCAAAAAGTCTTGTTGCCAGCTTGGGAAATGGTTTGGACCAGATTTGTGGCCATTTTTCAAAATGGCCGCCTACATTTTTGGTGTTTTCTAATATTTGAGCTCTAGAACTTATATCTGGCTGTCTTAAAGGTCTCTAGGGTTATGACCTTATAACATATAGTCATACAACAATCCTCACCCAAATTGGGGTGCATGGCATATCTATAAGTGGTTTTATTGAAGCAAAAAGGCAAAAATATGCCTGAAAAACGCCTTCATTTTGATTTTTCCAAATCACTAAATTGCATACTGTGAAGTTGTTCTTTGGTCAATTTCTTTCAAAATAGTTTTAAAATTTGCCCAGATCCCTCCTCTTCATTAGCAAATCTTCAGGAATATACCCAAGTTCTCAGAAAATATGTTTTATGCATGATCAGCTACCCCTACCCCCTAAATCACAAAACGTGCCAATTTTCAATATTTCCAGATTCCAACCAATATCATTGTTGTATGACTTTTTCTCATCATGATAGGTCCAAATTAACTTACTCTATGTGATTAGGTGTTAATAAAAATTGAATTTCACACTTTAGTGAAAATCCAAGATGGCTGCCAAATGGCCATAGAATATTTGGTGGCGCGAGACCATAAGACTGCAATTTCATTCAGAGGCACTTCTAAAATGTTCCATTTATACTAAATATATGAGGCACTACTATTCTATAGGTCACATGTATGTGAAAGAGTCTTGATGAGTTGAAGATGTATTATTTTAGAGGGGGACTTTATGTAAAATTTATGTTTTATAACATTTGAATTTCAGGAAAGTAGTGTGGATTTGGAAGTGCCTTGTTTGCGGAGTATATTAGTTCCAACATAGCTGACAAACAAGGCACTTACATAAATGAAGACATAGAAGATTGTAAAATATAAGCTATATTATTTAATGTAAAACAAAAATAAACATACATAACTTGTATACATAATGCAAACATTATTATGTTACACTGATCCAAACAATACAAACGTCAATGCAATGCTTGCACCTTTAAACTAAACAAATATTTGGCACTGAATTAACAAAGTCATACCCAACAAGCTAATCTGGCTATTCATACATAAGTGACAGAATGTGGGATACAGTCATATCATAGACTAGTAATACATTGGTGGAACAGAGCTGAAGCAAGACTAGTTACATTACGTCAAATACAGCCAGCATAGTAACAATATGACATTATGGAATATACTCAAGTTTCCATGCATGTCGTCTAATCACTATCAGAGTCATTGAGGGGGTTCCTGCATAAGTCTGCACATTTGCATGCCAATGTGCACCGCAATCCATTTTTCCTACAGTTGCACCTGCCAGTTAGACATGGACGGGCCTTTGAGGTACATGCACACGTCGCAATTTTGACACATTCTGCTGTGAGCCCTTCCTTGGTCATGAGACGGGGCATCAGCTGGTTGTCCTCAAGGTACCAGCCGGATGTTGTTGGATTGGGGATTCCTGGATTTGGCACATTGGCATTTCGCCACACAAGGGCTTGATGATGTGCCCTTAAAATGTGCTGGTGCAATGCATCCTCTGTTGGTGGCATGTTCTCTGGCTTTTTACCAACTTTTCTGAATTGGGAACATCTCAGCGCCTGGATTTCCTTTGCGTCTCCTTTCGGGTTGTAAAGACGGCAGACAAACTCCTCAGCCTTTGCACAAATCTGGTACCTTGAGGGCAGTTTGCACGATTTAGGGCAGTTTCAGAGCGTGTGATACCAATGACTCCTCCAGCGATTTTGCCCATCTTGTTGACATGCTCCAGTCCTTGATCATCAGGTACTTGGTTGAACTTTTGTGTGCTTTCCTTCACTCCGAAGTCCCCTTCATTGAAACCTGCCAACACCTCAGGCGCAGTGTGCCCCAGCTGATTCATATCTGCCAGGAACACACTGCCCCATCGCAGGTAGTTTGGCCGGTCGAAGGCTCCGAACCAGTGGAGCATCTCGCGAAAAGTGGTCAGGAACAATTCCCACTTGGCATCTCTGATGGCACGGGTGAACCTCAGGAGGATGCTCACAAGATGCATGTATTGCCGCCAATATACAAATGTGGCATTTGCCTCGTGTTCCCTGTCCATGTCTTCTATTAGGGCACTGACCTGGTAGGCCTTGGGCACCAGACGCCTCAGAGCACTGTAGATGGCCTCATCGTCTGCCTGCTGGAAAGCTCTCGAAAGGTCCTCTGATACCTGATTGATTTCTGCATCAATCTGTACTTCATTTTCATTCAGCCAATGTAGGATCTTCTGCCACAGAATTCGCCATAATGCCTCAAACACAAGCTTGTGGGCACGGATTGTGCGGTTCCATTGTTTCCCGTTGAGGATGTTCTGTGCAGTGTTCTCGCCATACACACCACTTTCTACCAGAATGTCCTTCAAGCCGGAATCTGCCATGTACTGTCCAATAACCTTGGTGAAATTCATTTGAATATGGAAACCACCAAGCATCACTACTAGGTTTTTGCATTTGTCTGGTTTGGCCCACTGCAACATCTTGGCTTTACAGTACAGTTGCTCATCAAAGGTAAGTACTGTATACGTTTGCCCTAGTGCAGCAGTCATCCTTTGGCAGTTTTGAATCACTGTCCAGATGGTGTCAAACTCATGTGCAGGCTCATTGATTATCGGCATAGGCCCTACTGTAGTCTTTGCTGGATTCACATCAGACACACGCTGGTTAAATGCTGTCCAGCCTGGAACATGCTGGTCCTCGGTGTGAGACTGACGTGCAAGGAGCCATGACACATCTATGGCCATAGCCTCAGAGATAACCTGGGCATCCGATTCCATATACCAATCAGCTTTCACAGCTACTGGAAATGTTGCTTCGGGTTTCTGGGTGCCCATGCCTGAAGGTTGAATCTCATTGAAATGCTCTGGCACAGTTACAGATCTGCTACTGCTTGACTTGACATCAGGTGCAATGGTCTTTTCGCCAGGTATGCTTCTTCGAAAGGCAGCAGACTGTGAGGCATGAAAGGAGCCTTGACCGTCAAGGGTCTCCTCTATGATGTCAATGTTATCATTAGCATATCTGATGTATCCTTGGTAGGTAGCTTGTGCAAAATTCAGGGGTATTATTGTGTTGTTTTGCTCAACATATCTGGCCAAGACAGAGTTTGCAAGGGCAGTGTCAGCTCTTCTTACAGTTTCATAACTAACACCATGTCCTGCAGCATGCATTAGTTGCACCAAGTCCTTGGACCTTGTTGCTTGGTGAACAGTGAGAGCTAGCCCTAGTTGCTTTGGTGTCTGCTTTCTGCCACCAGATGCCAAACATACTATGTCCTGTGCTATGCTCAAAATCCTTTTGCTTTCTCCATCATCATCACCTTCGGAGGTCCCTTCAGAATCTTCAAATATGCTGTCACAATCACACAGCAGGCGTAGGAAAATGTAAAGGCTTTCAGGAACCACCTTCTGTGCACTTTCAGTATTGATGTCTCCAATATCTGAGTGTCCTGGCATTGTCTTGATGTCATTTCTCATTTTGACTGCCACTCTGTAAAGCCAACTCAAGAGTTCCTTGTCCTTTGTTTCGGCTGAGAAAGATGGAATGTGCTGGGAGGTTTCATCAGAATCTTGTATCTCACTTTGTTCTAGCTCATCTGCCATCTCTGCTAAGTTCTGAACAACAATACCTGTTTGAATTAGTGGGAAGACTAGAAGTGAATCCTGTTGATTCATGGACTGTACAAAATCTGCCCTATCTCCTAATACCCTTTTGACTTTGTTCTTGAATGCTTTGTAACTCTGTCGGTCACATTGCTCCACACAGACACTGAAGTCTCTTCTCATCATGTAACAGTATTGGTGCCAGATGGTTTTCATGGTATAGATGTCTCCTCCAGACAGCCCAGCATCCACCTCCTCGATCATTTTGTTGAAACAAACATCTGGTGGATATTCTGGGCCTTCTTCTACCACAGTTGACTCAGACTTCCTCCTGAAGGTTACATAACAAGGAAGGTGGTACTTCCCTTCAGCAGCTATTAGGTCACTTATTCCTGCCAACCGGCATCTCATAATCTTGTTCTTTTGAGCATCATTTAGTATTCTGTCTGAGGTCTCTAAAGTGGCTACATTCCTCAATTGCTTTCCTGCCTTATCCTCCTGACAGAAAATACATTTGTTCCAGGACACTGAAGCAACTGATGCTCTAGAAGAGGGGCGAATGCATGTAGATGGTTGGTCACACGAGTCCTTTGCTTCCTTTTCATGCCGATTTTTCAGTCTCTCAATATGGTTGGCATGTGTAAACTTTGGATAACAGCCCCTGTGCCATACTATGTGTTCTTTTTCATCATCAAGGTCAATACTCTGTATTCTGTCAAGTGTTGAGATGTACTCATGGTCATGGTATTTCTGTCTCGTAATCACACAGTCTTTAAAGCGTTCGAGACCAACATCTGTGGGCTTGGTTGTCTTTTCATTTTTTCTGTTGCCTTGGCAAATGAGGCATGTGCTCCAGTCGATGTCCAGTGCAACTGATTCTCTCTTCCGTCTCCCGCCTATCACAGCTACAGGTTCCATCTTCATTCATATCTGGAAAGAGACAAAGACTATGTCTACCACAACACTGAAAGCTATTTACAGCACATGCAACAAGCAATATGTTATAGTACATTGTTAACACAACAATTATGTTAAAATGATGATTCGGGCAGGACCTGAGGAAGGATACAAAGGAAAGCATCATTATTGCAATATATTATGTCTCAAAAATGTGTTGGTATCAAATGGTAGACTGCATTACCTTAACTTAACGTCATAATGTGAAATATTATATTTTATTGGCCATTTGGCAGCCATCTTGGATTTTCACTAAAGTGTGAAATTCAATTTTTATTAACACCTAATCACATAGAGTAAGTTAATTTGGACCTATCATGATGAGAAAAAGTCATACAACAATGATATTGGTTGGAATCTGGAAATATTGAAAATTGGCACGTTTTGTGATTTAGGGGGTAGGGGTAGCTGATCATGCATAAAACATATTTTCTGAGAACTTGGGTATATTCCTGAAGATTTGCTAATGAAGAGGAGGGATCTGGGCAAATTTTAAAACTATTTTGAAAGAAATTGACCAAAGAACAACTTCACAGTATGCAATTTAGTGATTTGGAAAAATCAAAATGAAGGCGTTTTTCAGGCATATTTTTGCCTTTTTGCTTCAATAAAACCACTTATAGATATGCCATGCACCCCAATTTGGGTGAGGATTGTTGTATGACTATATGTTATAAGGTCATAACCCTAGAGACCTTTAAGACAGCCAGATATAAGTTCTAGAGCTCAAATATTAGAAAACACCAAAAATGTAGGCGGCCATTTTGAAAAATGGCCACAAATCTGGTCCAAACCATTTCCCAAGCTGGCAACAAGACTTTTTGGGTTCCTAGAGGTCTGGGCTTTCAGAAAAACATTGTTGCCAGCTTGTAACATGAGTGTACCCCTACTGTCACATTTCCTGGAAGTGCCTCCAGACTATCACTGTGCTCCAAGTGAGCGAAAAGAACATTCCCCAAGTCTCTGTTCCGGCATCAAGCCAAAGTCGATCCACGCTCCGGTTATCGTAAGAACGATGTCGTATTGAGACCAGACTCCCGTTCGGCTGACAGTCACGCTGCCAGAGATGCGCAAAGGTGCCCTCAATAGGCGACTGGGAAATCACACCTTCGGGTATGAATGTTCACGGCTCCCAAACGGCGAACCGCAAATTCCCACTCGAAATCCACGTTACACACGCAAACCAGGCTAACGGCTGGATGCGGTGAAGTGGTTGGAGCGGGGTGAAAATCCTGGAGTGATGCGAAATCGGGAGCGAGACAAAATGGCTGACGAGCCCGTACTGAAGGTGTACCTGCACTTCAACAACGATTCTCTTCGGAATCAACTGCAAAACCTGTCACGCAGGGTTTTCTGTCACAGCGATAACCACTCTGTCACAGGAATCCCTTTCCCAGGAAACCCAAATTTCGCTCGTGACCCCAGTTCGCCAGCGTTTGCTCAAGACCTCAAAGCAGCTCGGCTTCTTCTCGACCTCACTTGTTCCTCTTCTTCTCCCTCCTCTTCTTCATCCGGTTTTCTCTCGATCCGGTTTCCGGTTTCTTTTAAAACATTAATTTTTTACCTTTTGCAAACAGTTATCTCCATTTCACTGAAACGATAACAATAACAGTACATGGAACCAAAAGTGCTTACAGTGGATGAAAACCACAACGACGGAAGTGACGAATCTGTAACAATATATATATATATATATATATATATATATATATATATATATATATATATATATTATATATATATATATATAATATATATATATATATATATATATATATATATGTATATATATATATATATACACATACATACATACATACATACATACACACACACTAGCATTTGCACATTCCTACGAGTGTACTGTCACATGTCATGTGTACCGAATATGCAATCAGGGATGCCAGAGTGCATTTCACATTTGGTGAGGCTATGTGCCAGAATGAGTCATTAAGTGACGGGAGAGATGAAAGATGAGAAATTTGAGAGAGGGACAGAGAGGGACAGAGAGAGGGAGAGGGACAGAGAGAGGGAGAGGGACAGGGAGAGGAGAGGGAGAGAGAGAGGAAGAGAGAGAGAGAGAAAGAAAGAAAGAGAGAAAGAGAAAGAGTTGCAGAAAGACAGTGCAAAAAAATACAAATGATTGAGTGGAACGGACTGCAGCACATGGGGACCTTTTTTCTTTTTTCTTTTAAACAAAGAAATCTACAAAATCACATCACCGTGACAAGTGAAACATGCAAGAAGAGGTAATTGCGCATGAGAACAAGGTTGCTCCAGTCCAATCAAACTGGAATTGCCATTTGGTTGTAATGCCTGCAGGGAAAACTACATTTTGGAGAGCACGTCCTTTGAAGGGAACATTGGACTGGATATAACCTTGTGGGCCAAGTTTTGTCTTTCTCATTGTTGCCTATTCTATGATGCAAATTCACTCTCTATGGTCCCTAATTTTTATTCATTAAGGAAGCATTAGTGGTCATAACGTAACCTCAGGCTCTTCCTGCTTTCTGCTGCCCTGGCCTAAAATCCATGACAAATGGAAATATGGCTTCTCAGTGAATTAACCTGATCTTGTATGATCCCATGGATTTATGTGAAACTGAAAGTGAAGATAATCTATCTATAATTCCAGTAATCTCTGTCTGTACGTTTGTACGTTTGTACGTCTGTTTGTCTGTGACCGCTGTTTCTCGACAACCACGGGTCCGATATACTTGAAACTTGCCAGGTATATTGCTGGGGACCCGAGGATGTGCCTTTTCAAGGTTTCATATTAATCGGACAATTACTTACCGAGCTATGTCCAAAAAACGATTCAACCAATCAGAGAGCAGCGAACGATCGCGTGTGCCGAACGTGGCGGACACACTCTGCCTCGGATGGCACATTTGAGAGCGTATTCATTTATTTCACGTTTGCAAACTATGTTGGCGTTAAACTATGTTTTAAAACTAATAAAACCGAATTTGCGATTCATTCGCTTTCCTGCGCGTTTGTGCACGCGATGGCGATTTCTTTACCAAACTCCGGAAGCCGTTCGCTTTGGACCAAACCATTGCATGTAAATAGAGGGGGGGGATTGTCACCGTACTCGCAAGCCGTTCGCTTTGGACCAAACCATTTCATGTAAATAGAGGGGGGGGATATAATTTTAGATATAGATATTGTACGGGCAATGCCCTAGTTAGAAAGAAAATGTAAAGAAATAAGTTTTTAAAAAATGGTTTAGGAGAGAGAAAAAGAGATTTAGAGAGATGAGGGGCGATTGAAATGGGCAACGCAAATATGAAGGAGAAGCGCATTTTCTGGCTGAATTAACAAGTTGAGGACTTCGAAACAGAAATACGTTAATTACAGAACAGAAGTCTATGGGTGCAAAATGTGAAGAAAAAAAAAGAACAAGTCAGGAGACGACTATGATTCACGAGCGAGCGGTATTCAATGACAAAGGTCAAAACCAACATTGAAAATATATAAATAGGAATGTATTATATGTTATGAGACTAGTTAGCTAACCAATACCAAAAATTCGGTTCGATTCCGACAACTTCGATTCGATTCTGAAAATTTGACCTTTGTGACCTTCAAAGGTCACAACCTCCCACGAGGTCGATATCAACCTCCCACGAGGTCGAGGATTCTGAAATTTCTTGGAAAACTTGTATTTCATGATGTATGTGATAATATAAGATCATGTACGACATTTCACCCCATCAGGAAGCGAACAATGTAATAAAACCATCAAAAATCGACTTTTCTAAATGTGACCTTGACCTTGGGGTGAAAATGAAAAATCGAGCTCCGTGGGGTTAGGGTTAGGGTTAGGGTTAGGGTTAGGGTTAGGGTTAGGTTTATCTTAGGTTAAGACACGTGACATTGGCCTTATCAAATACCGAAACCCCTGTCAGATTCCACCAACTCCCTCGGAGAAGATGGAGCTTGAAATCGATTACCCCCTAAAAAACATATTTTTCGGGCGTGGCTCTGCCCACGATGGGTGCAATACGCCCACTCTAGGCAGGACACAACTAGATCATGATATCAACCTCCCACCCAAGTTTCATCAAGATCGGATGATATCATCGGGTAGTTATGCTGTGGACAGACAGACAGACACACACCCATGACGAATATTGTGGTCACTGTTTGATAACTCGTGAACCAAAACAAAAAGTGAATTTCCATGAGACATCAGGCAAAGATTATGGGAAATACAACTTCTCTTTGCAGCTTATATCGAGTTTATAAGCAATTTGGTCCTTCTGGGTCCACATGGAAATGTAATATTTGTTGGAATATTTGAAGCGAAAGCCAGACCTAAAGTGGGAAGACCCCGATGATGGGTTGATAGAGACATTCAAGATAGCAGGTATGAATAACCATTTGAGATGTTCTGGGGAGGTAAATTTAGCAAGTGGAATTAAATGTACATTAGATTATGTAAATGAATACATTTTGTGAGTTTTAATAATTAAAAATTGCACTCTTTTATTTATTTATTTATCTAAAAAGAGGCCTTAAAATATGTTTTAAAGTGACTCTTTAGTGTTGTTGAATGAAGTAAAAATCAACTTATATCAGTCTCCTGCATGGTGATCTACGACGCTCAAACTAAAATTACTTCCTTTATGTATTGTTGTGGCCAAAAATATTGGCACCCTTGCACTAATAATAGTATTTGGTCTCTGAACGGCCTCGTGTCCAGTTTATTTTGAATAAGGAACGTTCCAGGCAGCTTACCAACGCTCAGAGGATTAAAATCACTTTTGCTGTATTATTTAAAAAAACACTCCAAGTGCGACGGTAAAAAAACATGCTTTCTTCACATAAATTTCGTCACAGGAATTCTGCGGATTATTTGTAGTTAATTAGCCTAATTAACTGAGGAGATCATAACAATCATTTCGGAAGAACTACACAAATCAGAAATTCCACATCAGAAAGCTCCAGTCGAACTACACAAAAACATGCCACACACACACACACACACACACACACACACGTACACGCACACAAACACACACAGACACACACACACACAGACAGACAAACACACACACAGACACACACACACAGACAGACACACACACAAACACACACACAGACACACACACACACACACACAGACACACACACACACACACACACACACACAGACAGACACACACAGACAGACAGACATACGGATACACACACACACACACACACACAATTCATCAATTTATAGCAGAAGGAACAGCCGAGCAAGTCTTTTCACCAATGCGTCGATCTGGCCATTTAGTCATCGTGAATCTGCTGAACTGTTGTACCAGGGAACAACACAAGGAACTGCAGAAACTTCCAAGAACACATGAAATGCCGTTTCTGACGATCTTTTTTTTTTTTAATTCATGGGGGAGGACCCCCAGACTCCCCCCCCCCCCCCCCCGCCCTGCCCAATCGCCCTCCCCCGGCAATAATGGTTTCGTGCACCCCTCCGTCTTTACATTCCTGCATCCGCCCCATGAATATGTCTGGGTTATAGCACTCGACATTTCCTCATGCATTTGATTCTCTGTCGCACCCTACCACTGATGCCCAAACTCACAGCTAATTGTCTCCAAGGTTCCCTCTTCGACTGGATAAGATGATTTCACGAACACTCCAAACCGCACGTTATTTGGATTTAGTACCATCCCATGCTCCATCTTTAGTGGCCAATCTCCTTCAGACACCATTCTGAGACGAATCGTGTTTGTGATGCACAACAATAACAAGTCCTCAGCCATCTTGGGGCAGGACAGTTTTGGTCCTCCATAACGCCTGCCAAGCAAATTCACTAATTTATTTATTTTGGTCAGCCTTTTGGAGATGTACCGTCTCTGGTGCTCCTGGACTTCACTATAAGGAACAGCCTTTCATCTGCAGATCGAATCTATAAGATGACGTTTACAGCAAGGACAAATCGATACAGTGTGTTGAAAACATCCTTCAGAAACCTTGGATTTCTCCTCAGGGCACATTCTTCCTATGCCACCCTCAGATTATAATGGTGTATAAAAACCTTCATCCATAACATCATGGAATATGCATCACCGTGGTGAACTGGTGCTGCTGTGTCCGATACTCCCACCCCTTCCTTCTTGACGGCATGAAATCTCAGATCCTCTCTGTGTCACAGAAGGTCACTCCAGGAAGCTCATGATTTTCAGAATCTGAATCAGGGTCATTCCTACTTGGTTGGTGGCTTTGCCCTTTCTTTACCTTCACTATTCTGGTCTCCCAATATATCATGCCCTCTTACCTTCATGTCAGCCCCACTCCTCGAGTAACACTTGCCTTTTACCATTCTTGAGGCTAAACTCAATCACCTCAAATCTTCGATACTCCTCTTTTCCCACTGAACTGTATTCCTGCCCAATGTCTCAATCTCTTCCCCACAGGATTTAACATCACAGTTTCCTCTCATTGTGCTGTGGAGCATTACTTTATTGTCAGCCCGCTGTCTCCTTGGTTTTTATGTTACTTTGTTTTCTTTACAAGATCGAGTCTCATGGAAGAGAATTTTGTCTATTGATACCTTGCTTCCTGTCATTTGCTCTTCCTTGAGCCTTAATACTTATGTGAAACTTTTTTTTAATCACATGGTGGTTCATATGCAACAAGTGGTTGCTTGGATGCATCATTTTCTGGGGGTGTGGCTGCCGCTGATGCAAAGCCCCCCATTACCAGTCAGGTTGTACTCATTTTGTCGATCTCGGAAGGATTATAGGCCAAGTTAACCCATGTGGTGTTAATTCAACGGCACGACAGGAGCTCAAACTCAGGACCCTAAGATCTCAAGCCAGTCACCTTAACCGTTTAGACAACACCAGTCTAAATCACATGATGATAATTTTATATCACCTTTTATCATGCTATCACTTTTATCAAGTTATCAGTTTCTTAATTACATAATTGCACAATTGAAAATTAATTATTGGACAACAATAATGTGTATAGCAGGCCTGGTGTTGGCTTAGCGGATAGGGTGCTGGCTTGGGATCCTCGGATCCTGGGTTTGAATCCCGGTTGATCGCTGAATTAGCACCAGGGGCGTTGACTCAGCCTGTCATCCTTCCGAGGTCGGCAAATTGAGTACCAGTGCACTGGTAATTCCCTGTGTGTCGCAAGAGGCAATCAACAGGGTTGGTGGCAGGAAGGGCATCTGGCCATAAAACATTGCTTCAAAAAGGGGACAATGGTGCCCGAAAAAGGCCAACCCCTGCTCTGTGGGGAAAAATGGCCTCTAAAGGTGGTTCAATAATGTGTATAGCATATTAACAAAAGTACAGCAGAGAAAGGCCCAAGTGTTTCTCGATATATTAATAGTACATGGACGCCATTTTTAGCTTCCGCCACCACTCCTCAAGGTGGCCATATGCAGTCGCGCATGCCCATGCATCCTCTCACCGCAAAAGTAGACCACACAATGACGTAAGGCCTCATTCAAGAACTTGTCAACCACATCAGAAAACCCATCAACCCCAATAAACCTTGTAACAAGTGGTCAGGGTCACCCCGCTTTACGGTACACACAATATATCACATACTGGACAGGTACATGAGAAGACTCAATGTATTTTACATAAGTTACAAGGACAAACCAATACGGTGTGTTGTCCATAAAGTCCTTGTGCAACTTTGAACCTTTAAAACTTTTGATGGACACATGATGGATACAAACTATAAATAGTGCATGAAAGTATAATTCATAATGTTATTACCAATGCAACATCACACCATCTTTCGCAATACATCGTTCAATCCAATTTTCCAACTTGTTGAAAACATCCTCCAGTTGCTGCTGAGTAATTTCATGAATTTAATTTGTGATCGTACACATGTACCGATCCACTTGTCTGGGGAGACATCATTCAAGAACTGCCACACATTTGAAGCAAAGTGACAGAGAGCCTCGTCTTGCTGATACAAGGTGATTTGTGAAGGATTTAATTGCTGACACATGGTGACATGTAAAAAAATTAATCATCGGTGTTTGGGAACAAATAAATCCTTCAATATTGCAAAGTAACATTGCTTTTCCCCCCAAAAATAAAACTTGATGAATTATTATCAAGAAAACTTGATGGATTATGCTTTCATATGCCAGATACACTTTTTTCAATCATTTATACGTCAGATGGTATAAAAGTTCAAAGTTGCACAAGGATTTTATGGACAACCTGTATATGGAATTTTAATATGGGATCTTATTTTATAGGTTCTGTCCTCAGATGAGAACTCCAAGCAAAGCAACTTATCCATACAGTCGTGGCCACACATATTGGTACCCTTGCACTTTTTTCAAATAACTCACAATTTTCTCTAAAAATAAGTTGAAATTGACAAAAGTATTTGGTCTCCACAATTTTTGATTTCACTGTTAATATTACAGAACCTTTGTTTTTGATTCAGAACTTAATATATTCTTTTAAATCAGAAAATAAAAAGAAATGGCAATGACAAAAAAAAATTGACGCCCTTGAGCCTAGACTTAATATTTGGTAGCACAGTCTTTGGACAAATTAACTGCAGTCAAGCACTTCCTATAGCCATGAATGAGCTTCCTACACCTCTCTGCTGGCAGTGCAGCCCACTCTTCTTGTGCAAACTGCTCTAGTTCTCCCACATTTGAAGGTTTGTCTTCTCCCAACTGCTGTTCATGATCTCCCCACAGGTGTTCAATGGGATTTAGATCTGGACTCATTGCTGGCCACTTCAGAACAGAACAGCGTTTTGTCTTGAACCATTCCTGAGTGCTTTTTAAAGTGTGTTTGGGGGGTCATTGTCATACCTCTTGCTGGCTGCAAGACCCATGACCTTTGACGGAGACCCAGATTTCTGAAACGGGGTGAACATTGCGCTCTAAAATGCCTTGGCAATATCTTGATTTCATGATACGATGCACACATTCAAGGCACCCAGTGCCAGAGGGAGCACAGTAACCCCAAAACATCACTGAACCTCCTCCATGTTTGACTGTATGGAAGGTGTTCTTTTCTTTGAATGCTTCATTTTGTTTTCTGTAAACATAGAGATGATGTGCTTTACCAAAAGGCTCTAATTTGGTCTATTCTCCCAGAAGGATTTTGTCTTGTTCACTTGTGTTTTGGCAAACTCCATTCAGGCTTTCTTATGTCTCTCTCTCAGGAGTGGGTTCCTCCTGGGTCTCCTATCATACAACACCCTTTCATTGAGTTGGTGACAGATTGTGCGAGTTTAAACTATCGTACCTCGTGTCTGAAGGTCAACTTGCATCTGTTTGGCAGTTGATCATGGTGCTTTCCCCACCATTCAAACAATCCTTCGCTGCAAACTTTGATCAAGTTTTCTCTTGCGGCCATGTCCAGGGAGGCTGGCTACAGTGGCAAGGGCCTTAAACTTCGTGATAACATTGCGTACGGTTGACACAGGAACATCAAGGTCTCTGGAGATGGACTTGTAGCCTTGAGATTGTCCATGCTTGGCTACAATCTTGTGTCTGACCTCCTCCGACAATTCTCTGGTTTTCTTTCTTTTCTCCATGCTCATTGTGGTACACACAGTGACACAAAACAGCAGAATGACTCCTTTTCTCTATTCAAACTGGTTGAATGAGTGATTTTTATATTGCAGGCACCTGCAACTCACTACAGGTGAGTTCAATTCCAAAGTAAAGGAGAAACACCTGCTTGAAATCTAATTATTTCCAACAACTTCTAAAAGATGCCAATAACATTGTCTGGGCCATTTTAGGATTTCTGTGTGGAATAAGCTAAGATTTTGTCATTTCTTCAGCTTTTTGTTTTGTTCCACTGCAAACCAAAAACACACAAATGTCGATACCAAAATATTTTTTTATTTCAACAATGTTCTGGAAGAAATGGTGCATTATTTGAAAAAAGCGCAAGGGTGCCAATATTTTTGGCCACGACTGTATGTGATTGGTTCATATCACATACAGTCCTATGTTGAACAATGTTTATGGTTTTCTGTATTTTGTCACAATAATTTTTCAATAACAATTTCAATAATAATCCTCAAAACAATAAGTTTTTTTAATTTCACTAAACATTTTCCAAGATTACCTTCTCCTTTATCTTATGCTCCTACTGCTGTCGGAATGGGAGGGATTCAATTTCCACAGGAGATTCAAATGAGAAAGTTCAGAAGAAAAATTATATTCCAAGCAAAGCAGCTGGTAGTGAAGGATGCTGATGGGTGATGTACTGTATAAACCAGGGGTAGGAACGAGGATTGATTTGCTTCCGCACCTTTCACAATGGAGGACATGTAAGATTGTGGGATCGAAAAGCTCGAAGCAGTTTTCTTTTTTCACTCCATCCACATATTTAAGCCTGGTGTTGGCTTAGTGGTTAGGGTGCCGGCTTGGGATCCTGGGATCCTGGGTTCGAATCCCGGTCAATTGCTGAATTAACGCCAGGGGGGTTGACTCAGCCTGTCATCCTTCCGAGGTCAGCAAATTGAGTACCAGCTTGCTGGGATGAATGACCATGGTGTGTACCCCGATTTAGAATAGGTACACCGTATCCCTGCGCATCGTAAGAGGCGACCAAGGGTTGGCGTCAGGAAGGGCATCCGGCCATAAAAACATTGCCTCAAACAGGGAACCATGATTGTCATGGGGCCCGCAAGGCTAACCCCCGCTCTAGTGGGGAAAATGGCCTTAAAACGATCATTCATTCATTCATTCATTCACTCCATCCACATATTTATTTAAATTTGCTCAGCTTTCATATGATCTTTTCTACTCATCTATTCCCACATGTTTAGTTGTTTACTTTCTGGTATTTTCTTTACCATATTGCCATACCCTCAATGTTACCTCTTGACAACAATCAATGGTGGTCAGTCACCATTGATTGTTGTCCTTTCCCATCACAAAGCACACTTTATTGAATTTAATTATTTATCCTCATTTATTTTGTTCATTTACGGGACCCATTTTGTTTACGAATGCACCCTTTCAACGCTATGCACGATGGAAATACTGTCTCCGACAAATCTTTGCGAAGCAATGCAAGATAGGGACGTTTGGAGAAATCTGATCATGAATGTCACCCGAAGTTGGCCACGAATTGACGGAAAGAGATAACTAGATAATTATTTTATTCCACATGACCATTACTCTTCATTACTTTAATTCAAACCCCACACAACCCTCTTGTCATTTGAACCCTCGTTCAATCTGCCTGTGAATGCAGGGCCACCAATCATCTCGAGCGATCTGGTTCAGCATGCCGTACGAGGAGAGAAAGGCCATGTCGAGTGCTTCATTGGAAGCAAACCACAGCCTGACCGCATTGTGGGTGTCATTTATCCATTTCACCTTGCATTGATTGGTCCTCATGACATGCTCTGCATCCCTCATGTTTTGGTCTCACCTCATTTTCTGAACTGAATTCCAATGCTTTGCATAAACCGTATTTTGCGTCATGCTTTTTTTTTTTGTTACAGAAATAATGTGGATAGAAATAATGAAGTGCCCCATTGCCCAAAAAATATTCTTCTTTTGTTTTTATCTGCATCATTTCTGCTGTCCAAAATCTTGCAAGTTTTCCAGATCTCAAATCTTCTCTGACTGCAATTCCTTTTTACAGTTTTGGTTTTCCTTATATATTTTGTCCTTTTTCATTTTCCCTCCTGACCTATAGTCTTCTCATTGAATACTAATGAATCTCATTCTCTCTTGTTCTTATTCAATCATCAATCTATCATCATTTATCCGAGCTATGTGTCCTACCCATTTGCATCCATCACAACCTCCTTTATCTGTATCCCACCAATCAATCATCCCATTTCATTTAAGGCTCCTTTCTTCACCACATGCACTTCAAGTCAATGCCATTCTTCCCAGGCTTGGGCTTGGAAAGAGAATGTGCTGGAGGTGGGGACCTATGAGCGTTACACGGTGGAGACAGTGAGTGGTGTAGATGGAGTGCTCTCAACACTCACCATCAGCAATGTGGTTGAAGCTGATTTCCAGACACTCTACAACTGCACGGCATGGAACTCTTTTGGCTCTGATACAGAAATATTCACCTTGCAAGAGAAAGGTATGATGTACTGTCCTTATTTGCAGATTTTTGAAGCTGCCAATTATTACCTCCGCCACCAAAGGTGGATGGAGGTTATGTTTTCACTCCTGTCCATTCGTTTGTTTGTCTGTCTGTTTGTGAACAAGATATCTCAAAAAGTTGTGAACAGATTTGGACAAAATTTGGCGAGCTGTAGTGTATGTAACAAGGACGAAGTGATTAGATTTTGGTGAAGATCCGGATTCGGCTCGTATAATCTTTTAAGTGATTCTTCACCATTGGGAGATCGGGTCAAAAACGATTTATAGCATGATATCTCAAAAGGTTATGGACGGATTCGGGCAAAACTTAGTGGACAGGTTGGGTGTGTGACAAGGACGAATCGATTCGATTTCGGTGAAGATGAATATGGACCGGATATGAGAATTATTTAATTTTTAAGCGAATCTTCACCATTGATTGATAGAGCTAACAACGACATATAGAAGGATATCTCAAAAAGTTATCGACGGATTTGGACGAAACTTCGTGGACAGGTTGTGTGTGTGACAAGGACGAATCGATTCGATTTTGGTTAAGATCTGAATGTCGATTCGGATACGAGAATTATATAATTTTACAGTGATTCTTCACCATTGAGAGATCGGGTTAAAAGCGATATACAACATGTTATCTCAAAAAGTTATGGACGAGTCATGACTAAACTTGGGGATGAGTTGGTTAGGTGAGAAGAACAAGCCGATTAGATTCTTGTTCAGGTCTGAATCCAGATCCGGCCTATCAGTAGGATACAAAACATCAATTGTTCAGCCTGGCGGAGGTATGCGCTCTACCGAGTGCCGTTCTGGTATATTTCTGAACAATTTAATTCTCTACTTAAATGGATAAAAAACTAAAATAAAAGCAAATTGATAATAAGTTTTTAAGTCAGGAGAAATATCAGTGAGAACAGGAGAAATGAAAAGAGGAAGAGGAAGGAAAACACAGCATTGAAGGCCATGCACAGGTGGATGATAACTGCAAGTCTGTGTGTGGGATTGGGTGGTTCAGTGGTGATATTAAAAGATGAGAGTTATCGCTCCACATTGGCCACGACTCTTTAGACTGAGAGGAACACAATGGGGCATAAATGGAGAGCCAGAAGTTCAGAGATATAAAAGGGTGCAGGTGCCGACATACTGCAGGGTGCAGGTGCTTCAACACATAAAGAGCTGAACAAACCCTCCACCTTGCAGGATGTATCCAAAGGGGAAATATTATATTCATGACCCCCATCCCACACAGGCAGGCTTTCAGTTTTGACATGAAATAAGCGACTTCCTTTTGAAAAACAGGAAAGACCTGTGGCCTATGAGGGCTTATTTATCGACTTGAGTGTGATAACCACCGTAGCTAAAACCTCTCCGGAGGACTCAGCATGACCATTGGGAATACTTTTGGAATGAAGAGTCGAAGTGGAAGAGAAATCAAGCACACAGAGAGAGCGAAATAATTTATATGGGAACAAAGGCATCGAGCCTACGACCGACTCCATGAATATCTTTTTCAGAAGATGCCACAAATGTCGGGTTCTATGGAATCTCGTGGAAGTTCTATGCTCATACATGAGGAATATAAAGACTGGGTTTTGCAGTACAATGAGTTCATGAAAATCAACGAGGAACACTTCAAACTCTTCAATAAAGAAAACCAATCTCAGCAGACCCACAGTTTTAACAAGGAGGCAATGCATCTTCGGGTCATTAAGGCTGATGTGGAAGAATTCTTCAACAAATCGTCACAGTCTAAGGCAACAGAGTATCTTCAAATTGGTGACGCTGCCTCAGTGATAAGTAGGAGACCACAAAGGGCTAATGCTTCAAGAGCTAGCTCACACTCTCCATGTTCAAACACTGAACTTTAGCATCTTGCAAAAGAACATAAAAGGCTTCGGCCTTTCTGGTCGCTCTGCCCTGATATTGACCGCATGCATGAGCTGCAGCTCACCAAACAGAAGATAGAGATGAAGATAATAAGACTCGTTTAATCCACGGAGCTGTCATATATTTAGCTAAGAAGACAGACCGACAAGCTCCACCTGCAAACTGTTATGGATGTAACTAGAGCTTGGATTAACGTGCCGGATCAGTTTGATGGCGAATTAGCAGTATGGTGTTCACTTACATCATATCATGTCTTTCTTACATGAGTTTTCAAACTTATTCCAATAAAATACACACACACACACACACACACACACACACACACACACACACACACACACACACACACACGGTGTTCCAAAAAGACTTGGACAACTTTGGTTGCTAATATATTTAGGACCGCAAATGATACAATGATACCCTTTAATTCATATATGATCCAGAAACTGATAAAGTTTTCTTTATTTTCAGGTTTGGTGGTTTAATGTAAAATAAAATGGCGACTCCACGGGATAAAGCTCAGCACGTCGAATGGTTCAACGAGATGAGATCCGGCATGCAAGTTCAGCGTAATTTCCATACAAGTTGGAAGGAATCCACCATCGCAGACTGGTATCAGAGAGTGGTATATGAGGTTTAAGGAGACTTGAAGTTGTCAGAAACAGAAAAGTACCAGTCGACCAAGCACAAGTGTAACAGACGTTGAACGAGTGCATGAATCATTTCAACAAAGTCCCTGAAAATCAATCCAACACACATCCAGACAACTGGAACTACCAACCACCACTGTGCACAGGATTTTGCATAAAAGACTGACGCTTTATACAGATAAGGTGCAGATTCTGCAGGAACCCAAACCAAATGACGGACCCAATGGCAAGGTGTATTGCTCAGCTTTCATATGATCTGAAGCGGTACCCAAAAGGTCCAACTGACCCAGAGGACCCCCCCCCCCCCAAAAAAAACCCCCCGAAAACATTGGAAATGCTCGGTCCATAGAGGATGACTAAGATTACTTGAAAAAGGTCATGTTCACAGACGAAGCTTGCTTCCATGTATCGGGCGGGGAAGGTCAACTGGCACAATGTGAGCATCTCGGTCTGAAAACCACCACAGGGTCATTAAACACATAAGTGAATGTGGTATGGTGTATGGCAAAGCTCAATGTGTGGTCTGGCCTTCTCCAAGACCACTTGGTGGGTCTGATTTTATTTGCGGAGGATACAATGACCGTAACAATTTACATGAACATGTTGGAAGGATTTGCCTTCAAACAGAATGCAGATCTGCAACCCGTTATCATTTTTCAACAGGATGGCGATCCCCATCTTTGGGCCTTAGTCGTTCAAGCCATCCTGAATGAAAATTTTCCAGGTCACTAGATTGGCTGAGAAGCACCAACCGCCATGGCCCACACAATTACCAGGCATTTTATCTGTGGTGGTATGTCAAAGACATTTACAAAACCAAATTGACACACCTGCAGAATCTTCGTTCTCGGATCACAGCTGCATGCGCACTGGTGGATGCAACAATGTTGAGCGAACATGGCAAGAACTTGTGTACTGCCTTGATGTTCTGCGTGCGACAAATAGAGCTCACATTGAAGTGTATTGATGGCGTGCACAAAACATTATATGAGTTTCTGTATCATATAAACCAAAGGGTATCATGTATCATTTGTGGTTATATATATATATATATATATATATATATATATATATATATATATATATATATATATATATCAGTCACTATGCGACCTTCATATCATCAGTGGAGAACCGCCAGCAAGGTGTCCCATACAGCTGCTGCTGCACCTTGCTGGGAGCGATACGCACCGCCTGCCACGCGGTGACGTTATCTCTGGTATCCACTCATCATATGGAGTCGACCTGGTTGCGGTTGGGAGTTACTAATAATGGTATCTGTAATCTGGTTCTCCAACCTAATGAGCGGACAACATGACGTCATCGCCATGCACGTCCGCCTTGCCTGCAAAGTTCCAGGTCGACTCCATATGATGAGTGGATACCAGAGATAACGTCACCGCGTGGCAGGCGGTGCATCTCGCTCCCAGCAAGGTGCAGCAGCAGCTGTATGCCACCTTGCTGGCGGTTCTCCACTGATGATATGAAGGTCGCATAGTGACTGATATATAAACCGAAAGGGTCACAGAGTTACAAGTGTATGGAAAGCCTCACTGCGTTGCCCTGATGAAGCCCCAACAAGGGCGAAACCAGGTCGGTAACTGTGAGTTTTGCATGCACTTGTGACAGTATCTGTATTTATAATCCGTAATGACGCACTGCTAGATGGTTCCTCTGGAACTTTGCAGGCAAGGCGGACGTGCATGGCGATGACGTCATGTTGTCCGCTCATTAGGTTGGAGAACCAGATTACAGATACCATTATATATATATATATATATATATATATATATATATACAGACTTGGCATTTAATATGGAATATTTTTTTTTTCTTGACTTGGGTTTACTTTCTTAACTCAGTATATCAATCTGGTGAGTTTCTTTTACACTTTGGTGATTTATTTGTTAAAAGAACCATGTCACTGATTGTCTGTCGCAGCAAGAAGTCAACAACAGGATTATATCACAGGTGGCGTAGCAAAATGTACGGACAGGTGCATTTGACGATTGGCTTCACAGTCGGGTATACAAGGGTTGTTGCGTTCTGTATTAGTGGAAAATAACTGCTGCACGTCTCCAAAAGTTATTGCCGCTTCCTCTGGAGATGGTCCGTCAACTCGACAATGCTGTTTGTCATGGAGTGGTGGCTGTACGAAATTACAGCATGAAAGAGCGTGCTATTGCTCGGCAGTATGGCATCACTCAAGGTCAGGTGTCAAAGATCCTGAAACGAAATGCTCAGAGGGGTGTCCCTACTGCAATACTGAGGCCAGGACGTCACCGCAGAACCACAAGGAGGGATGATCGCCAGCTGCACCGGTTAGTCCGCAATGGCCGTACCAAGTCAGCTAATCGGCTTCGCGCTGAGTGGCAGCAACTGACAAATGTGCCTGTATCCAGAAGGCTAGTCAACAAACGACTGGTTCAAGCAGGCTATCGTGCCAGGCGTCCCCCGAGAAAGCCACGCCTGACCAGACAACACCGCCAGCGCCGATTGCAGTGGGCCAGAGAGCACCGTCAATGGCAGCCAGGACGCTGGAATCACGTGATCTTCAGTGACGAGTCTAGATTTCTGGTCTATCGTCAAGATGGCCACGCCCGAGTGCGCAGACAAGTGCACGAAGCCTACAACAAAGGTTGTATAGTGCCAAGAGTCCAGGCTGGAGGTGGTAGGGTGACCGTTTGGGCTGCTTTTCATGCAGGGGGAAAAACTGACCTGGTTGTTCTGAATGGAAACCTGAACCAGTTCAAGTACAGGGCCATTCTGGAAGAAACATTGCTTCCATTTGCTCGTGCAGCCTTTCGAGGAAACTTTGTCTTCCAAGATGACAATGCACGGCCTCATCGTGCTCGCATGATCCAACACTTTCTTGCTGACCGTGGTGTAGAGCATATGGAGTGACCTGCCATGTCCCCGGATATGAATCCGATAGAGAACTTGTGGGCAGAATTTCCGCGTCAAATCGACCACTTGGACCAGCAGCCGACCTCTGTGCGTGAATTGCAGCAGGCTATAGTCACTGCATGGCAAGCGATTCCTGTCCAAATCTTGGCAAATCTCGTGAACAGCATGCCTCAACGTGTATGTGCTCTCCTGAATGCTCGTGGGGGTTACACGAAGTACTGAACTGTAATTTTACTGTCCGTAATCCCAGTCATAATTTAACTTTTGTTTTTGTTGAAAAATTTTTTGGCTAATGTGCAAAATAAAGAGATACTTCAGGAAAACGTACAGAAGTTTAACACAGTACTGTCCATGAATTGAGTTCGATATCAGTTTACATCACTTTAAAGGATCAATTTATTTGTTTCGAAATGTCAAATGTGGTTTTTGTTTCTTTTAAAGGTCACATTAACAAAATCTAGAATAATTTCAACATAATTCCAATGAACTTTTGGTTGTAAGACATCTTGAAAAGTAAGTTCACCCCCACAAAAAAAATATTCCATATTAAATGCCAAGTCTGTATATATATATATATATATATATATATATATATATATATATATATATATATATATATATATATATATATATATATATTATGTATATATATTATATATATATATTGTTGCGGTTTTGAGAAGCCACACTTGTAAATAAATATCACATCATTAAAAGTTAAAGGTAGCACCCCATAGATAAGCCACAAGCAACACGTAGGTCACCATAAGACTTCAGTTATTCCTTAGTATGTGTTTAGATAAGGCCATGTTTCCAATAGTTGAATCTGCGTTGTGTCAATCAAATAAGGAGTAGGCCCCATTCATCCATTTGACAGCCTCCCTCTCCAAGCGACGCCATTAAGCGTGCCCTACAGTCTGTACCCCATGGCCCTCCCAATTGTTACATGCCTTTGTTAGCAGCATTCGCTGCCCTTGAGCGTGAGCTCACTAAACGCTGCCATAAGCCACGAGGTGAGGCCCGGAAAAAGGGGGCGGAGCGCCAGGGAGAAGGTGTGGCCACGTCACCCAGCCGTCAGGGCGGGGCCGGTAAGACCTAACCAGCCAACCAGGGCTGAAGTGACATCGCCTGACAGGCGTGGCTTTTGGGCTTGCGGAGCGATCTCTGGCTGGATTATAAAAGCGAGCGCACAAAGCCCTTTTACAGGACTTTAAGGAAGATCGCTCGTTAAAGAGGACTAATGCGCTTGATCGTGGTTGAAAGGACTTATTGGGAGAGCGCATATTTACAGGACTTGTTGGAAGCACGCTTGGTAAATGGACTACTGTGATTTTGGAGAACTTACAGCGAAAGCGTGTGCTGACAGGACTTGTTGGGAGAGCGCACTGGTAACAGCACTGCGAGGACGAATGTGCTTGATCGTGGACTTGCACAATTAGCGCTTGCGTACAGGACATTGGAGAGGGGGCGTTTGGGGAGAGTCGTGCAAATATTACGTACGCCGCCAGAATACCAGCCTTCCCCCCGTGATATAATTGTCCGTTCGCGTTACACTGTGAAGAGCTGCCTGCCGGGTTTTCCATCGCCTGGACCGGAACCAGACTGGAGACTGGACGCGCTGGTGACCATCAACCTGTTCCTCTACAACCCCCGTGTGAGTGTCTGTGTGTGTGAGACGGGCCCGTTTGTCCAGGGAAATAAGTTAAGCCTGTAATTAAGACGGCCCTGTGTACTTCTCCTTCCTCTTTCTATCTTGTACATTTCTTTCGTTTCCTCTTCTTTCTGGACATTTGTAATAAATTGCCCTGTTCTTTCTGGTTTCTCCTTAATCCGATCGTCCCAGTCTTTTCTCCATTGGGTAAATGTGGCACAATTCGGAACCGCTATAATCGGGTCTAGTCACCTGTTAACAGCTCGGATCGCGGATTGCTATCCGCTCGGCATATTCCATCCATATCCGTGATTCGAGCGGGAGTTATTCCCTCGTTTCCGGTCGGCGTTAGTAATTAGGTAGTAGTGAATCCCTAGGCCGAACAAACTCTACCTAACGCCGCGCCGGGAAGGACGTTATAACTTCCAGGACTC
>NC_136263.1:86004889-86067389 GCF_964187855.1 Myxine glutinosa | reverse complement strand
AAGAGTTCCCTCAGTCGATCTCAGACAGCGATAAGAAGATGTGCTAGGGCGCCGTCTTGGGCCCACCAGAGATATCTGAAGACACCACGAACCTGTCGCTCAAAGTTCTCCTCCAGCTGCGGTAACACTTCATCATTGATCATCTGCAGATACCTGTTACCATTGGCTTTCCTTTGAAAGAAAAATGGTCCGATCAAAAAGACCCGGAAGACCCAAATGGGCCCCAAACACCCAAAATACCCCGGACTCAAAAGACCCTGAAGACTGTGAAAGATCCAAAATATTCCAAAGATCCTGAAGACTGAAAATAACCTAAATATCCCAAAGACTCTTAAAGACCCCGAAGTCCAAAACGATTGAAAAGACCCTGAAGACCAAAAAGACCCCAAATGCCCAAATGACCCAAAGATCCTGGTTACTGAAAGGATTTAAAGCACCCAGAAGACTGAAAAGTCCCAAAAGACCTCAAGACCCAAATATCCTAAAGACCCTGAAGACCCCAAAAAACCCCGAAGACCGAAATGACCCCAAATACCGAAAAGACTCTGAAGACCCAAAATACCAAAACACCCTTAAATACCCCAAAGACCCAGAGGACCTAAAAAACCTAATGATCCTATAGATCCAGAGGACTCATCGACTCAAATGACCCAAAATACCTAGAGGACCCAAAAGACTCCAATGGCCCAAAAGACCTTGAGGATACAAATGACCCCAAGGACACAAAATACCCCATGGACACAAAAGACCCCAAAGAAGAGTAATTATGCCTCTTGGAATTGTAGACGGTAGGTTACAAACTGAGCCTCAAGTTCGGTGTACAGAAGCAGTATTTTTGTAATCACAATAAATACAAGGCACAGGGAGGTGAAATTTGCTGCACGTAATGTGCAATGCGCGCAGAGTAAAACGAGTGTTAATTTACGCCTGTATACCACCACCACCGTTTAGAGGCCATTTTTCCCCGCAAAGCGGGGGTTGGCCTTTTCGGGGACCGTGGTAGTTGTTGTTTTTTTTGGTCCCCTTTGTGAAGCAATGTTTTACGGCCGGATGCCCTTCCTGACGCCAACCCTTTTTGCCGCCTTCAACGACAAACAGGGGAATTACCAGTGAACTGGTACTCAATTGGCCGACCTCGGAAGGATGAGAGGCTGAGTCAACCCCCCTGGCATTAATTCGGCGATCGACCGAGATTCGAACCCAGGATCCTAGGATCCTAAGCCGGCACCCTAGCCGCTAGCCCAACACCAGGGGTATGATGTCTAATAAATGAAGAATGAAGATGATATAAGCACACCTGACACTAGAACCAGACTTCAGACTTTGGCAAGCTCACGCGGGCTGTACCATCATAAACTGTTCAAACAAGTCATTTTTGACGGGCTTTATACTAGTGTGTGTGTATATTATATATATATATATATATATATTATATATATATATATATATATATATATAATATATAGTATATAGTATATATATATACATACTGTAATATATATATATATATATATATATATAATATATATATATATACATATATATATATATATATATATATATATATATATATACATATATATATATATATATATACGTATATATATATATATATATATATATATATATATATATATATATAATATATATATATATATATTATATATACGTATATATATATATACATACATACATACAGACTTGCCATTTAATACGGAATATTTATTTTGTGGTGGGTGAACTTACTTTTCAAGATGACTTAGAACCAAAAGTTCATTGGAATTATGTTGAAATTATTCTAGATTTTGTTAAGGTGACGTTTAAAAGAAACAAAAACAACATTTGACATTTCGAAGCAAATAAATTGATCCTCAAAAGTGATGTAAAACTGATATCGAACTCAATTCACGGACAGTACTGTGTTAAACTTCTGTACGTTTTCCAGAAGTATCTCTTTATTTTGCACATTAGCCAAAAAAAATTTCAACAAAAGCTAAATTATGACTGGGATTACGGACAGTAAAATTACAGTTCAGTACTTCGTGTAACCCCCACGAGCATTCAGGAGAGCAAACCACGTTGAGGCATGCTGTTCACGAGATTTGCCAAGGTTTGGACAGGAATCGCTTGCCATGCAGTGACAATAGTCTGCTGCAATTCACGCACAGAGGTCGGCTGCTGGTCCAAGTTGTCGATTTGATGCGTTAATTCTGCCCACAAGTTCTCTATCAGATTCATATCCGGGGACATGGCAGGCCACTCCATATGCTCTACACCACGTTCAGCAAGAAAGTGTTGGATCATGCGAGCACGATGAGGCCGTGCATTGTCATCTTGGAAGACAAAGTTTCCTCGAAAGGCTGCACGAGCAAATGGAAGCAATGTTTCTTCCAGAATGACCCTGTACTTGAACTGGTTCAGGTTTCCATTCAGAACAACCAGGTCAGTTTTGCCCCCTGCAAGAAAAGCAGCCCAAACGGTCACCCTGTTTAGCTCTTTCACGAGCCTCGATTCAGTATACAAAAAAAAACCAAAAAAAAAAAACCCCCACCACCTCCAGCTTGGACTCTTGGCACTATACAATCTTCATTGTGGGCTTCATGCACTTGTCTGCGCACTCGGACGCGGCCATCTTGACGATAGACCAGAAATCTAGACTCGTCACTGAAGGTCACGTGATTCCAGTGTCCTGGCTGCCATTGACGGTGCTCTCTGGCCCACTGCAATCAGTGCTGGCTGTGTTGTCTGGTCAGGCGAGGCTTTCTCAGGGGACGCCTGGCATGATAGCCTGCTTGAACCAGTCGTTGGTTGACTAGCCTTCTGGATACAGGCACATTTGTCAGTTGATGCCACTCAGCCCTATGCCGATTAGCTGACTTTGTACGGCCATTGCAGACTAACCGGTGCAGCTGGCGATCATCTCTCCTTGTGGTTCTGCGTGGACGTCCTGGCCTCGGTATTGGAGTAGGGACACCCCACTGAGCATTTCGTTTCAGGATCTTTGACACCTGACCTTGAGTGATGCCATACTGCCGAGCAATAGCACGCTGTTTCATGCCAGTATTTCGTAAAGCCACCACTCCATGACAAACAGCATTTTCAAGTTGACGGACCATCTCCAGAGGAAGCGGCAATAATTTTTGTAGATGTGCATCAGTTGTTTTCCACTAATACAGAATGCAACAACCCTTGTATACCTGATTGTGAAGCCAATCGTCAAATGTACCTGTCCTTACATTTTGTCACGCCACCTGTGATATAATCCTGTTATTGACTTCTTTCTGCGAAAGACATTCAGTGACATGGTTCTTTCAACAAAGACATCACCGAAGGGTAAAAAAAACTCACCAGATTGATATACTGAGTTCAGAAAGTAAACCCAAGTCAAGAAAAAAATATATATTCCATATTAAATGCCAAGTCTGTATATATATATAATATATATACATAATTACATATATATATATATACATATATATATATATTACATATATATACATATACAGTGAAACCTTGACTTACGAGTTTAATTCGTTCTGTGACCGAGCTCGTAACTCAATTTGCTCGTTTCTCAAATTAAATTTCCCCATTAAAATGCATTGAAATGCTATTAATCCGTTCCAGCCCCCAAAAAACCACACCAATTTTTTTTGTTACGTGTTTTTAAATAAGAAAAATGTACTTTATAAATAACAAATAATGTATAAACAAGCACGACCCTCGTATATACTGTACATAATAAGCGGCGTTACGCGCGCTGCTTGTAAACAAGGAGGAAGCGGACAACGCGGTAATTTGTAAGAGTCTTTATTCAAGAGCTCACTGTAACACTGGCGCGCTCCGGGCTGCACGCCCGGTGTATACCCTGAGGCCACGCCTACCCCTCGGCGTGGCCCCCGCCCACTTGGTGCGCGGAATGATGTCACCACGCCAGTGAGCTTCCGTGTCCGCCACAATGTAAAGAAATAAACTGGTTTTATTAAGTGTATTTACCTTGAAGATCAGACGAAGATGCTGGCGGAGGTGGAGGAGATGACTTTTGCCTTTTTCGCCACACTTTCCTCGCTTTCACTTGCAGGGCGTTTCAATAAAAACCTGTCCAACGAGGTTTGTTTCTTCCTCCCTTTCAAAATGTTTTGATCGTACTGCTTCGATCGTACTGCCTCGCCAAGTCGACAACACGCACACCTCGCTCATGTTTTTCGACGATTGCGTGTTTTTATATCCAAGCACATCATCCTCTTCTTCTTCTCAGTACTGCCCTTGGCACTCAATTTCTTAGGACCCATGGTTAAAACTAAGAAATTTTCCAAAATAACCAACATGCGAAAACAAAGCAGCAGCGATATACGGCAGAGATGCTTGCACGGCAAGATAACCACGTGACCGGAACCCACCTGGTGGCGGGTGGCGTAAGCTCGTAACTCAGATCTCGGCTCGCATCTCAAAGCAATAAACCGCCCGAGCGACGGCTCGTATCTCGGAAAACTCGTAAGTTGGTGCACTCGTAAGTCAAGGTTTCACTGTATATATATATATATATATATATATATATATATATATATATATATATATATATATATATATATATATATATATATATATATATACATACATACATACATACATACATACATACATACATACATACATACATACATATATATATATATATATATATATATATATACATATTGTTGTGGATCTGCCGCCGGACTTCTCCCCTTACCAAGGGGGGATTAGTCCCCTTGTCTTTGACTGGCCTGGTGGGACCCGGGACCTATGACGTCCCTCCCGGACAGCGCGAAATCGGGTATTAGGACTAGAATTCGCTATTACCTAATTACTTGCGCTGCCCTGAAACGAGGAAATAAGCCCCGCACGAACCACGCATGTGGAGACACCAAGCGGTGCGTACACGCGATCCGTGCCATTTAGATGGTGAACCCAGTTCTAGCGATCTTATTCGTGCCACGCTTAGTCAATGGCGAAATCACAGAGGCGATCGAATTGGAAAAAGGAATAACAGGTTTATTTACACTATACAATGATTCCAGAAAAAGGGGACACAGTGCAGCCTTAAAACAGTCTTACTTACTACCCAGGACAAACGGGCCCGTCTCACACACACACACTCACATGGGGCTTGCAGCTGCAGGATGATGGTCCGCGTCCAGGGATGGCTCCCGTGCAACTCCCTCCGGTCTCCGCCTCGTCCCGTGCAGATGGTAAGAGGAGAAGGCAGGAGCTCTCCACGTGTCGTTTGGACGCAAAGGGTTATTACGGGGTGGACGGTAGGGTGTGGGCTCTGGCGGTTAATCACTGGCAGGTTTATTCGCATCTACTCGCATGGCTGAAGTAGGCGCTATTTGCCACCGGCGCGTCTGGCTGCAGCCGTGTACTCGTATCGCCAACGCCTCTTCTTCCTCCTCTCTGGCGCGTACGTTATACTGTGAGGTACAGTTCAAAGCCTCAAAGCGGAGCGAGAGTCCTCTTATCACGCTGAAGTCCTTCACATAAGCCCTCTGGTTGCAAGTCCTTTTCTCTCTCCTCTGCAAGTCCTCTTCAGTGGCTTTGTACAGTGACTTATATAGGCACGCGCCGCAAACCTTCTCAAACTCGCCAGAAGCGCCTATCCACTCCCTCTCACGCCATGCCGCTCGAGCCCTGGTTGGCTGGTGGCTCTTACCGTCATCGCCTCTGACGCTCCGATCTCAACGCCGCCCCCACCCGACCCCGCGCTCCTCCTTCTCAGGCCTACCTCGTGTTACTCGACTAGTGAGCGAGCAAAGGGCAGCAAACTGAGGGGCAGCCAAAGCGTAACAAACTGAGGCGGGCAGCCAAATGGGGCGCGGGATCAATTACGCCCATTGAGGTGGAATTGGAGGGTGGACGCAAAATGAACGGGACCTAATCTCATGTCTTTACACAACGCAGATATTAAATAGGGGAAATTGCCTATACTTACACATACTATGACATAACTAATACTACAAGTGGGCCTACGTGTTGCTCGTGGAACTAACTATGGGGGGCAACCCTTTAATCTTTAATGATCTATATGTGCAAATCTCAAAATCGTAGCAATATATATATATATATATATATATATATATATATATATATATATATACTGTATATATATATATATATATATTATATATATATATTACAATATATATATATATACACATGGCAGAAGTAAATAGACACCTTAAATTTATTCATTTCATCTGCATGACGCAGTTTTACTCAGTGACTTGTACTAATATTCGACTATTTATTTGAACAAACGAGTTCCTGGGTCTTGTACGACAAATAAATATGCCTCAAACCCAGGGAGCACACAAACTTTACAATTTTCAAAGAGGATGAGTTGTTGGCCAATTCGGAAGGTGGAGTCAGCCAGTGTCAGATAGCTCAGAACTTTGGCATTCCCCTTTCTACGGTCAATCAGGTGATTGTGCAATTCACCTGCGAAGGCAATGAATCCATATATTGACGTTCTGGTCTACCTGGTCCCTCAGAATGGTGTCATTGAGCTCTCATGTGGTCCATTGAGAAAAACTCCCTGTTGCAAGGCAGCAGATGTTGCAGAGGAGGTCCAAGTTAGCTCAAGAACTGCCGTGCGGTACCTTCATCAACTGGGCTACTATGGGAGAGCAGCTAGGAGGAAAACCTCTTCTTAGACCAGCCAACATTCAAAGGAAAAAGAAGTGGGCTGACAAGATGGCCAACAGACACTTGGAGTTTTGGCAAACTGACTTTTTTTTTTAGATGAGTCCCAATTTGCTCAATTTCTGAAAGTGGACGCATATGGGTCTGAAAACTTCCCAGTCAAGAGTTTTCTTTGAACGATTGCAGCCAACTGTCAAACACGGTGGTTTTGCAGTGATGGTGTTGGGAGCAATCTTTAGCGGTCAGAGCTTGTGGAGGTGTGTTGGCAACATCAACTCTATGTTATGCATTTCTATCCTTGAGGATGGACTTCTACCTGTCTTCTCCACTGGTCAGAAGGTCAAAAACAACACTCTGTTCATTGAAGATGGAGCTCCACGCCACACTGCAAAAAAGACCAAAGAATGGCAGGACAGAAATGGGATCAAGCGAATGCCATGGCCAAGTCAGTCACCTGACATGAATCCCATTGACCACCTCTGGGCCATATTGGATCGAGCTGCGTGGAAAACGTCCAGGAAACCAACATCATTGAAGAATTACTAAACCTTTTGTGTGAAGCCAGGGCAGAAATTCCACAAGAGAAAATTTCGGAACTCGTCGTTCTGGGCCTGAAAGAGTAAAAGCCTTGAAATCTGCAAATGGCAAATCTACAAAATACTCGTGTATGTAGTAAAATGGATGAAATGTACTTCAAATGTTCGATAAATAAATTCCTTTAAAAACTAGAACGGCACTCAGTAGAGAGCACTCAGAGAGAGCCTCCGCCAGGTGAACAGTTTACGTTTTGTATCTTAGAGTAGACCAGAAAATCACAATACAGAATCACATTTAATCAAAATCATCCATCCACAACTTTTTGAGATATCATGCTTTGTATCATTTTTGGCCCAATCTCCCAATGGTGAAGAATCACTGAACAAATTCGACGAGCCGGATCCAGATCTTCACCAAAATTTAATCGATTCTTCCTTGTCACACACACAACCTGTCCACCAAGTTTCGTCCAAATCCATCCATAACTTTATGATATATCCTGCTATATGTTGGTTTTAGCCCTATCACTCAATGGTGAAGAATCACTTTAAAAATAAAGTAATTCCCATATCCAAATCCATATTCAGATCTTCACCAAAATCGAATCGATTCTTACTTGTCCCACATACAACATGTCCACAACGTTTCGTCCAAATCCGTCCATAACGTTTTGAGATATCCTGCTATGTATCGTTTTTGGCCCCTATCTCCCAATGCTGAAGAATCACCTAAAAATTCTAGGAGCCGGATCCGAATCCGGATCTTTACCAAAATCGAATCATTTCGCCCTTGTCACATACGCTGCATCTCTGCAAAATTTCCTCCGAATCCGTCCACAACTTTTTGAGATATCTTGTTCACAAACAAACAAGACAGACAGGCAGGGGTGAAAACATAACATCCATGCACCTTTGGTGGCAGAGGTAATCATGGTATCTATACACAAAGAATTAAGTTAAGCACCCCCCCCCGTTTTTTTACAACCTCGCACATTACAAGTTTGTTGTCGTCAAAACAGTGTAATATACCCATGTTATTGCTATATTTTCTGGAGAAGTGATATTATGGTCACATAAAAACATAACAATCATGCCGTTTTCAATATTTTATTCTGAATAATTTAAGGTGAAATTTTTTGGGAATTTTAGGCATATTTTCACCTCAATTTAAGTATGGAGCTATAGGTCCATCACGGACAGTGTGGATGACGTTTATGTTTTCTAACGTACAGTCATTGTTCTGAGAGGACCTCTAGCGATCTTTGCGTCAATAACGTGTGTAGGACCCATGTGATCGGATCACTGACTCAACCCTACGTCTCATAGACCCTGTAAGCCGTCGTATGCGTTGCTGTGGCAGGTTGTTCCATTCCCGATGTAATGCACGTTCCAATTCATCCAGATTGGCTATTGGAGGGACCATCTTCGCAATTTGTCGTCCCAACATGTCCCGAACGTGCATTACATCGGGAATGGAACAACCTGCCACAGCAACGCATACGACGGCTTACAGGGTCTATGAGACGTAGGGTTGAGTCAGTGATCCGATCACGTGGGTCCTACACACGTTATTGACGCAAAGATCGCTAGAGGTCTTCTCAGAACAATGACTGTACGTTAGAAAACATAAACGTCATCCACACTGTCCGTGATGGACCTATAGCTCCATACTTAAATTGAGGTGAAAATATGCCTAAAATTCCCAAAAAATGTCACCTTAAATTATTCAGAATAAAAAATTGAAAACGGCATGATTGTTATGTTTTTATGTGACCATAATATCACTTCTCCAGAAAATATAGCAATAACATGGGTATATTACACTGTTTTGACGACAACAAACTTGTAATGTGCGAGGTTGTAAAAAAACGGGGGGGGTGCTTAACTTAATTCTTTGTGTATATTTACTTCTGTCACGTCTGTGTATGTGTATATATATATATATATATATATATATATATATATATATATATATATATATATATATATATATATATATATATATATATATATATATATAATCGTTAGATTAAATAAGACGCGGACGTAGCTTCAGGACGTCGATCTTTAATTGTCGACAAGCTTTCGACCAACAAAGGTCTCTCTGAGTCTACAAAAACAGCAGGCATGTATATCAGTCAAGTATGTATGGTGAGATGTGTGTGAGATGTGTGATGTGTGATGTGTGTAGAAAATGCATACAGAAGGAAGAGCCACGCCAAAGTTCACTCACCAGCCCCAAGTTCAACGGAAGTGACCGTTTGCGTTACAGTTAGAGTGCACGTGCATATACAAATATAGAGATATACATACATAAACACACAAGCATATATTCATATCCCATTTATATTCATATAATATATTTATATATTTATATAAATGACATATAAAGGTAGAATGAATGAATGAATGAATGATGAATGAATGGGTTACGGTTAACAATTTGATTGGGTTGATGTTGGAACATGCTTTAGTCATCAAAATTTATGCCATGCGGGACTTTTGTCCGAAGTTTGTGTATCCAAAAGGACTCACGTTTCAGAATCGTGGTGTGTGATCGATTTGTGATTGATTCAATGGCAGAGATCTGAATGTCATTTATAGAGTGATCCGGTTGATTAAAGTGTATCGTGTAAGGTAGAGATTTGCCCTGACTGGTGTGGAAGTTATTGATTTCTGACCGGGTGTTATTAAATCGTGTGTAGAGTGTATTTTCAGTTTTTCCAACATATTGTTTGGTGCACTTTTGGCAAGTGATTAGGTATATGACCCATGTCGATTTGCAGTTCATATAGGAGGTGATGGGGAATTTTTGTCCAGTGCTAGAACTACAGAATTTGTTTCCTTCTAGTAAATGCTTGTGAATAATGCATTTGTTTGCTGTGCATTTATAGAAGCCAGGGATCCTAGTTTGTTTGTTGTGGTGGGTGCTTTGCTTTTACCAAGAGGTCCCTGAGTGTCCGACCACGTCGAAATGATGTTAGTGGAGGTTGAGGAAATGTGGTGCCGAGTGTTTCTGATTGATGGAGGAGAGGAAGGGCCTTATTCAGAATACTTGGCAATTGGGATGAGGTAGCAGAGTAGGTGGTTACCAGTGGGACACGGTTAGTTGCAGGTTTGGGTTTGTAAGTCAGAAGGTCTGCTCTCGGTATGTGTTTTGCTCGGGTTATTGCTTCTTGCACAGAGTAAGGGTCATAGTTTCTTGCAATGAAGTGTGTTTCTAATTGGCAGAGAGAAGTTTCTTCTGCCATTTTTGTTGAGCAAATGCGTCTTACTCTGAGTGCTTGACTGTACAGTCATACAGTCATACCATACATACAGTATACAGTAACCATACAGTCAAGCACTAAAATTCCCCATCACCTCCTATATGAACTGCAAATCGGTCATATACCTAATAACTTGCCAAAAGTGCACCAAACAATATGTTGGTAAAACTGAAAATACACTCTACACACGATTTAATAACACCCGGTCAGAAATCAATAACTTCCACACCAGTCAGGGCAAATCTCTACCTTACACGATACACTTTAATCAACCGGATCACTCTATAAATGACATTCAGATCTCTGCCATTGAATCAATCACAAATCGATCACACACCACGATTCTGAAACGTGAGTCCTTTTGGATACACAAACTTCGGACAAAAGTCCCTCATGGCATAAATTTTGATGACTAAAGCATGTTCCAACATCAACCCAATCAAATTGTTAACCGTAACCCATTCATTCATTCATTCATTCATCATTCATTCATTCATTCATTCTACCTTTATATGTCATTTATATAAATATATAAATATATTATATGAATATAAATGGGATATGAATATATGCTTGTGTGTTTATGTATGTATATCTCTATATTTGTATATGCACGTGCACCCTAACTGTAACGCAAACGGTCACTTCCGTTGAACTTGGGGCTGTGAGTGAACTTTGGTGTGGCTCTTCCTTCTGTATGCATTTTCTACACACACTAGGGCATGCCCGTACGTGGGTGCCCGTTCGGAAAAACATTCCAAACCGCGTGGCAGTAACGACCACAGAACCCCCCCCCCCCCCCCTCTATTTACATGAAATGGTTTGGTCCATTCGCAAAGCCAAAGCGAACGGCTTGCGAGTACGGTGACAATCCCCCCCCTCTATTTACATGAAATGGTTGGTCCAAAGCGAACGGCTTGCGAGTACGGTGACAATCCCCCCCCCCCCCCCTCTATTTACATGAAATGGTTTGGTCCAAAGCGAACGGCTTGCGAGTACGGTGACAATCCCCCCCCCCCCTCTATTTACATGAAATGGTTTGGTCCAAAGCGAACGGCTTGCGGAGTTTGGTAAAGAAATCGCCATAGCGTGCACAAACGCGCAGGAAAGCGAAAGAATCGCAAATTAGTTTTAATTCGTTTTAAAACATAGTTTAAACGCCAACATAGTTTGCCAACGTGAAATAAATGAATACGCTCTCAAATGTGCCGTCCGAGGCAGAGTCTGTTCGGCACGTTCGGCACACGTGATAGCTCGCTGCTCTCTGATTGGTTGAATCGTTTTTTGGACATAGCTCGGTAACTACTTGTCCGATTAATATGAAACCTTGAAAAGGCACATCCTCGGGTCCCCAGCAATATGCCTGGCAAGTTTAAAGTATATCGGACCCGTGGTTGTCGAGAAACAGCGGTCACAGACATACAGACATACATACATACATACACACAGAGATTACTGGAATTATAGATAGATCACACATCTCACACACATATCACCATACATACTTGACTGATATACATGCCTGCTGTTTTTGTAGACTCAGAAAAGACCTTTGTTGGTCGAAAGCTTGTCGACAATTAAAGATCGACGTCCTGAAGCTACGTCCACGTCTTATTTAATCTAACGATTATTTATTCAATACAAATGAGACGCCCTGCTCGTACTTTGGAGTTTCTACTATTTCTTACAGTTATATATACTAGGGCATGCCCGTACTATATATATATCTAAAATTATATCCCCCCCCCCCCCCTCTATTTACATGAAATGGTTTGGTCCATTCGCAAAGCCAAAGCGAACGGCTTGCGAGTACGGTGACAACCCCCCCCCCCCCCCTCTATTTACATTAAATGGTTTGGTCCAAAGCGAACGGCTTGCGAGTACGGTGACAATCCCCCTCCCTCTATTTACATGAAATGGTTTGGTCCAAAGCGAACGGCTTGCGAGTACGGTGACAATCCCCCCCCCCCCCCCCCCCTCTATTTACATGAAATGGTTTGGTCCAAAGCGAACGGCTTGCGGAGTTTGGTAAAGAAATCGCCATAGCGTGCACAAACGCGCAGGAAAGCGAAAGAATCGCAAATTAGTTTTAATTAGTTTTAAAACATAGTTTAACGCCAACATAGCGGCAACATAGTTTGCCAACGTGAAATAAATGAATACGCTCTCAAATGTGCCGTCCGAGGCAGAGTCTGTTCGCCACGTTCGGCACACGTGATAACTCGCTGCTCTCTGATTGGTTGAATCGTTTTTTGGACATAGCTTGGTAACTACTTGTCCGATTAATATGAAACCTTGAAAAGGCACATCCTCGGGTCCCCAGCAATATACCTGGCAAGTTTCAAGTATATCGGACCCGTGGTTGTCGAGAAACAGCGGTCACAGACCACACACAGAGATTACTGGAATTATAGATATATATATATATATATATATATGTATATATATATATATATATATATATATATATATATATATATATATATATATATATATATATATATATATAGATATGTATATACAGACTTGGCATTTAATATGGAATATTTTTTTTGTGGGGGTGAACTTACTTTTCAAGATGTCTTAGAACCAATAGTTCATTGGAATTATGTTGAAATTATTCTAGATTTTGTTAATGTGACCTTTAAAAGAAACAAAAACCACATTTGACATTTCGAAACAAATAAATTGATCCTTGAAAGTGATGGAAACTGATATCGAACTCAATTCATGGACAGCACTGTGTTAAACTTCTGTACATTTTCCAGAAGTATCTCTTTATTTTGCACATTAGCCAAAAATGTTTTTAACAAAAACAAAAGTTAAATTACGACTGGGATTACGGACAGTAAAATTACAGTTCAGTAGGTCGTGTAAACCCCACGAGCATTCAGGAGAGCATGTACACGTTGAGGCATGCTGTTCACGAGATTTGCCAAGGTTGGGACAGGAATCGCTTGCCATGCAGTGACAATAGTCTGCTGCAATTCACGCACAGAGGTCGGCTTCTGGTCCAAGTGGTCGATTTGATGCGTTAATTCTGCCCACAAGTTCTCTATCGGATTCATATCCGGGGACATGGCACGCCACTCCATATGCTCTACACCACGGTCAGCAAGAAAGTGTTGGATCATGCGAGCACGATGAGGCTGTGCATTGTCATCTTGGAAGACAAAGTTTCCTCGAAAGGCTGCACGAGCAAATGGAAGCAATGTTTCTTCCAGAATGGCCCTGTACTTGAACTGGTTCAGGTTTCCATTCAGAACAACCAGGTCAGCTTTGCCCCCTGCATGAAAAGCAGCCCAAACGGTCACCCCACCACCTCCAGCTTGGACTCTTGTCACTATACAATCTTTGTTGTAGGCTGCATGCACTTGTCTGCACACTCGGACGCGACCATCTTGACGATAGACCAGAAATCTAGACTCGTCACTGAAGATCATGTGATTCCAGTGTCCTGGCTGCCATTGATGGTGCTCTCTGGCCCACTGCAATCGGCGCTGGCTGTGTTGTCTGGTCAGGCGTGGCTTTCTCAGGGGACGCCTGGCACGATAGCCTGCTTGAACCAGTCGTTGGTTGACTAGCCTTCTGGATACAGGCACATTTGTCAGTTGCTGCCACTCAGCCCTAAGCTGATTAGCTGACTTGGTATGGCCATTGCAGACTAACCGGTGCATCTGGCGATCATCCCTCCTTGTGGTTCTGCGGGGACGTCCTGGCCTCAGTATTGGAGTAGGGACACCCCTCTGAGCATTTCTCTTTCAGGATCTTTGACACCTGACCTTGAGTGATACTGGCAAGCAATAGCACGCTGTTTCATGCCGTAATTTCGTAAAGCCACCACTACATGACAAACAGCATTGTCGAGTTGACGGACCATCTCCAGAGGAAGCGGCAATAACTTTTGTAGATGTGCAGCAGTTGTTTTCCACAAATACAGAATGCAACAACCCTTGTATACCCGACTGTGAAGCCAATCATCAAATGCACCTGTCCGTACATTTTGCCATGCCACCTGTGATATAATCCTGTTGTTGACTTCTTGCTGTGACAGACAATCAGTGACATGGTTCTTTTAACAAATAAATCACCAAAGTGTAAAAGAAACTCACTAGATTGATATACTGAGTTAAGAAAGTAAACCCAAGTCAAGAAAAAAAAAAAAATTCCATATTAAATGCCAAGTCTGTATATATATATATACTGTATATATATATATATATATATATGTACATATATATATATATATATATATATATATATATATATGTATGTATACACAAAGAATTAAGTTAAGCACCCCCCCCCGTTTTTGTACAACCTCGCACATTACAAGTTTGTTGTCGTCAAAACAGTGTAATATACCCATGATATTGCTATATTTTCTGGAGAAGTGATATTATGGTCACATAAAAACATAACAATCATGCCGTTTTCAATATTTTATTCTGAATAATTTAAGGTGAAATTTTTTGGGAATTTTAGGCATATTTTCACCTCAATTTAAGTATGGAGCTATAGGTCCATCACGGACAGTGTGGATGACGTTTATGTTTTCTAACGTACAGTCATTGTTCTGAGAAGACCTCTAGCGATCTTTGCGTCAATAACGTGTGTAGGACCCACGTGATCGGATCACTGACTCAACCAATCACTTTTTTTCACTTTGATCACTCAATTTCATCAATGGATACTTGCTAATGTCATACCAATCATTATTTGATCTCACATACCTTAGAATATATGCCAATGTATACATATACACAAAGAATATATATTAGGGGGTGCTTACCTTAATTCGTTGTGTAGGGGTGCTTAACTTAATTCTTTGTGTATATATATATATATATATATATATATATATATATGTATGTATATATATATATATATATATATATATATATATATATATATATATATATATATATATATATATATATATACATAGTTAGTGCCTTCCTTAAGTATTGGAACAGTGAAGTCAAACATGTTATTATTGCTATATAGTCAAGATATTTGGGTGAGATCAAAAGATGAATATGAGGCAAGAGTACAGAAGGTCAGCTTTTATTTCTTGGAATTTCTATGCATATATGTCTTTTCATTGTAGGACAATAACACTTTATATGTTCAGTCCACCCATTTTAGGTAAGCATAAGTATTGGAAATACATTATATAAGTAATATTGTCGTCCGAATACCCTCCGGTTAATACCAGGGCTCGCGAATGACCAAATGGCTTTAATTGAGGCGACGACCAAATACGGATTTTGCTATCACAGCATGGGGGGGGGGGAATGAAGAAGAAGAAGCGGAAGCGCTTATCTGGAGAGGGAATGAACTCAAACGGAAATCCGGGGTAAAATGTACAAAAGGAAACACGTTTATTTCGGAACCCGAGAACAAGGAACGCGACGGTAAATAAATAATGATCCTAAATTGGGATCCCACACACCAACTTCCAAATACGAGACAGGGGAATGAATTGCAAAAATAACTGTCCGTCGTGTACGTGTGAAATGTGGTGCGTCTTAACTGTCTGCAGTCTTGTCCACCGTCCAACGCGGCTCCAAGCTCCGGTGCGAGGAAGCCCTCCGTCCGCTTCGCCCACGCGCTCCGCCAGGCCCCAAGCCAACGCCCCACTCCAGGCTCCTCTTCGACCGCCCATGAGGTCCGGTCACTCACACGGCACGCCTCGCTCCAGCACCAAAAGCAACTGGGCTAGCGATCTCCCCGCGAAGCCGATCTCCAACACGAGGCCGATCTCCAACACGAGGCACCACGAGAGCCAGGAACGGAGAGCGAAGAGCGAAAGACCGGCACGACTCAATCCCCCAGAGCGAAGCTTCCAGAATCCCGCCAGCAAGTCCTTTTAAAACCTGGCATGTGACGTCAGTTCTGGCATGCCACCAACCAGAGCCTCGTAGCTTCCCAACGTCCACCGAACCTTCTAGCGCCTCCCCACGTCACCGCCTCTCCTCCCTCCAATCAACCACCCGCTTCTCAGTTGTGTCTTCGCGCCTTCCGCGCTGATTGGCTCCAGGCTCGCGCCTTCCGCGCCAACCAATCACACATTCCCTGTGGCGTGGTTACAGCTCGTCTCACGCGATGTTGCCAGGCAAGCTGGTAGAGCGGCTCACGGCAGCCATCTGGCGGTGCCTTGATCTGGTTTCCTGCCCGTCCTCTTACAAGGTCATTGCTAGGGAAGGGGAATTATTTAATGTTTCACTAAAGGGCCTATCTAAGTGTTTATATGAGTATGCGTTGCCATAAGGGACAAAGGTTTGGCGACAGGGACGACAACGAACAAAGGAATCTTATCCATAATCCCTGCACTATTTAGCACGCCCTGCTCCCTCGTAGTGGGGACATCAATACAGCTTATCCCGACAAACCGGACTACACATAGAACTTATTACAGGGTAAATTCCCTATCGCGACAGTCGAAGCATGATACCTATACAGATCTACCTGGCCATAGATATTCCTTTACCCCCCGACATAATATGCATCTCTTGGGGCCACCACACGTACACAACCGGCACACGGAATATGCACATCTCTTCCCCGGAGTCCTCTCATCGTGAAAAACCCGTTGTATGTAAATAATTGTGTCGACTTTGAAAAGGCTTTTGATACTTTCCATGAAGATTCACTCTTGAAACCGTTGAAGATGTATAAATTACCTTTAAAGATAAACAAAATAATTAAAATTCATGACAGACTCCATGGCATAATGTTTTTTGTGTCTCCTCTGAGGCTGGGATATTCTCATTTCAAACCCAGTAAGAAATATATTGAGTCCAGTATCAATAAGGCAAGAGGATAATTAATTGGTCTCAACAAAGTGTATGGATAAGCAAAAACATTTTGGTAGCAACTAAAATGAGAATATTCAATTCCAACATGAAGATGTTCCACCTTTGAGGATGTTTCCAAGATTCAATTACAAGTTGGAGGATTTCAGCATAGGATTGAGGATTAAGAGTTTGAAGATAATTTTCCTGGCCAGAAAAAAATCTCAAATGAAAAAGCACGAAGTACAGGCCAAAAAAAAGATACCAATGAGGAAATTATAGAGAGAGGATGGAGGTGGCTCGGAAAAGCAATGAGGAAAGATGAAGATGATTTGATAAAATAAGCTGTGTTGTGCACACCAAGTGGGAGAAAAAAAGAGAGGAAGACCAAGGAAAACTTGGAGAAAGGCCTTCCAAGCAGAACTAAAAGCTTTCATTGGGATGGAACAGAGAGAAATTGAAGAGACAAGAATAAATATAAATAAATGGCAAGATTTTGTTACGGCCTTACAGTTTGTGTCAAAAGACACGATGAGAATAAGTAATTTTGAATCTTTCAATTTTTGAAGGTGATAATTTACTCCACTTCTTGTACAGGTATTCGTATTGCTCTTTGTAGTGAGTTTATTTTTTCTGGAGTTTTTCTGGAGTTTATCTACTTGTCCTCTCTTCCTTTCTTTCCCTTACCCTTGATCATTTCCACAGTGGTGGTGTTGATTGGAGTGGTTGTGGGTGCTGGTGTAGGTGCAGGTGTCCTGCTCATCGGAATTTTGGTGACCATAATGGTGCTATGCTTCCGACTGCGAAAACGCAGTGAGTTGCACTCTACATACTTTGGCTACTGTAGGGAAGTGTGCAACTATGTTCTTAATAAAGGAGGAGAAGGATTTGGTGCCAAGTGAATTGGTAGAATTTGAGAGAAGAAAAAGGTGAGGAAGAGGGGGAGGGGGGGTGGGTGTTGGGAATCGGACGAGCCTTCATTAAACAGCTCCTCAGCTGTCAAGGTCTCAGTCAGGGCGGTGTTAGTTTGCTGGCATGTTGCTGCCAGCTTTTCTGGACAAATAATTGGACACTATGGAAGAAGTTGGGCAATGTTGAGGATACGAGGGTGAAAAGGAGTTGTATATAAAATGGTTTGATGAGAATAAGGGAAATTGAATGTGAGGTGAAAGTTTATATCGGGGACAGTTTCTTTCATTTTTATGTATACCAAACCTAGACTCAAAGTAGAGTGAGCTGACAGAAGGGAAAAAGGCAACTTGCGACAATGGAGCAGGGCTGGACATAGAGAGCAAGATAATTAATAAACAGGAAAAGAGGAGAGATAGGGGAGGGGGGAGGGAGACAGTAAACCATGCAAGAAGAGTGTTGGATTGGGGGAGTGGTGGGGGGATTAATAGTGATAGAAAAGGTCACATAAGGGATCAGGTTTCATAGGATATAGTGGCATACAACAAACCTGAAGCACTGGAGAGATGGGTGAGAATATACAGCCTCAAGAGGGCAGTTCCACAAAGAGAGGGAAAAAAGTCATGAAGCAGATGATCATGTGCAGAAGTGGCTCGCTTGTTTGTATGTTCTCATAAGTCATACATACTGTTGGGATCAAAGGTTTAAAAATGAACGGCAGAGAAATACAGTAGTAATTTGTCTGCTGTTCACTAATTTCATTGTAATTCATGCAAAAGTAAACTGATATCTACTTATTATTTTGTCTTACAAGTGTTATATGTATAAGTTCCATCAACATTAAAAAAAAATCTGGTCAGTGCAGGGGTTCATTGCATATAAAACGTAAATAAACAAGAGAAAAATGACCACAGTGTGGTCACCAGCTGCCACGTGTAGAATCATGAGGATATCCGTTGCAATATGCGCATGCGCTATTCAAAAAGGCACCCCGACAATAAGAACAACGCGGTCCTCTCATAGAGATGCTCGTCGCAGCTAAAAAAAATCGCACCATTGTCCAGAGGAAGCGGTTCAGTTTGGCATTTGGAATATGACATAGGCAAAGCCTAGAAATGACAAAAACCCATTAGAATTACCCTTTAGAACCCCTTTGAATTACCCTCGAGAATTACCCCTTAGAAACCCTTTGAATTACCCTTTAGAATTATCCTTTAGAACTACCCTTTGGAATTACCAGTTATAACTCTTTAGAACCCATTAGAATTACTCTTTAGAGTTCATTAGAATTACTCTTTAGAACCCATTAGAATTACCCTCCAGAATTACTCTTTAGAATTACCCTTTATAATTATCCATTGAAACTACCATTTGGAATTACCCTTCATAACTCTTTAGAATTGCCCTTTAGAACCCATTATAATTACCCTTTAGAACCTATTAGAATTACCCATTAGAATTCAGGTCAGGTCAGGTATGGGAGCATGCACCGGAGCAGTGCGTCACCGCATCCACTTTCCGACGGTACTCCAGGAGACTCCAGGGGCCTCCGTCTGACCATCCGCCAGGCTAATACCTGGCCCATCCCTATCTCCTTGAGATGCCGGTCAACCTGCTGCAACCACGAGGCACGCGGTCGGCCCGTTGGCCTCCTCCACTCACGAGGCTCCCTTTTTGAGAGTATTTGGTGAGCTGGATCAGCGTCCGGAAAACGAGCCACATGCCCACACAGCCACAGGTGACGCTCAGGGACCATACAGGTAACAAATTTCATCTGAGTCTCTCTCAGCAACAGCTCGTTGGACACAAAGTCCGACCAGTGATAGGCAAGGATTCTATGAAGAGATTTGATTCCAAAGGCATTAAGACTCATTCTCTGGCCCTTGGTAAGGGTTCAAGTCTCGCATCCGTAGAGCAAGACTGGAAGCACCAATAACTTCGACTCTGACTTTCGTCATCCTGCATAGATACCGACAGTGCCACACCCCATGATCGAGTGAATCCACGACTCCCCAGGCCCGACCCAGACGTCTATCAACCTCTGGCTCACAACATGCGGAGACATGAATAACACTGCCAACATAAGTGAATCTCTTCGTGACCTTAACATCTTCGCTATAAACAGGCACAGACAAGACAGCAGCATCCAAGATGTCAATGAAAGCCTGGATCTTGGTTTTGACCCAGGAAATCCGTAATCCCAGCAGCTCTGCCTCCTCATTCAGTGCCTGGAGAGCCCCTCCATGAGAATATCCAGCATCTCCGCAAAGATGACTGCATCGTCTGCGAAATCAAGGTCAGAGATCTTGACACCCCCAAACGATGCACCGCGGCCTGACCTCTCTGACACCCTCCCCAGAATCCAGTCCATACAAGCACTGAAGAGTGTGGGAGCCAGTACACACCCCTGCCGAACTCCAGTAACAACTGGAAATAAGTCAGAGATGGAGCCACCACACCTCACAGCACTCTCAGTACCAGAGTATAGCTCAGCGATTGGATTGATCAGCGTTGGTGGCACCCCACGAAGACCAAGAATCCTCCAGATGGCATCCCGGTTCACCGAATCAAACTCTTCATGGAGATCAACATAGGTTGCAAGCATCTCCTGGCGAAACTCTCGCTTGCGTTCGGTGAGGACCCGAAGCGCAAGGATACGGTCAATCGTTGACCTCTTTGGTGTAAAGCCTGATGGCTCTGGTCACTGGTGCTCGAGCAGATGGTGGCGAACCCTCTCAAGAATGATCCAAGCACAGATCTTGCCTGGCACAAAGAGTAGTGTCACCCCTCCGTAGTTTTGCATTCCTGGTGATCACCCTTCCCTTTCCAGAGGGGGACAGCAAGGCCCCTCTTCCAGTCAGTTGCGATGATGCCTGTGCTCCAAACAGAGCACAGAACCGCATGCAATGACTCGAGTACCGTATTTCCACCAGCCTTGAGAAGCTCAGCATGAATGCCACAAATCCCAGGAGCTTTGCCCCATTTCAACCGGTTCACTGCCGCCTGTGTTTCCACAAGTGAAGGCGGTTCACAGTTAATTGGGGGGTCAGCATTTGGGATAGCAACACCCCTGATATCCAACTCAACAGCTGGTGAGTCAGCCTGGTACAGCCGCTCAAAGTAACCGGCCCAGCGGGCCTTCACTTCAGACTCCTCTGTCAAGAGGCCACCACCCTCTGCTCTAACTGCAGTGCACCTATGGACAGGCTTAGAGGAACGCAATGCACGGATTCCTCTGTAAGCAGGACGAGAATCACATGTCCTACCCTTTCACAGATTCCTCGCACATAGGCCTCCTTGTCCGCCCTCAGCGAGAATCCAGTTTTACGCCTCAACTCCCGGAACAGTTCAGCTCTGCCATAAAGCCTGGCCCTGCGACTCTGGTCAATGATATCGAGCGTCCCCTGAGAGACAAAATTCTTCTTCGCCTGATGGTGGGTTCCAAGACAACCACCGGCATCATCAAGAATGTTGGTCTTGAAGGCACTCCACAACTCCTCAGGATCCCCTAAAACATCCAGACCCCCTAAAACCCAACTCAACCTGCTCGCAAACTCCTCAGATACTCTCTCCTCCTTGAGCTTGCCCACATCCAGCCTAGGCTGGGGTGATAGATAGCATTCTCTTGGATTTGAGCTGCAACTTCAGAGTTGCTACAACAAGCCTGTGGTCAGTGTTGAGGAACTAAGTACTCCGGTAGACCCTTGAGTTCTGGAGCATCCGCCATTAGCCATCAATGAGCACATAGTCAATCTCCTTCGACACACCACCAGCATTGGAACACCAAGTCCAGTGATGAGGCTGTAGGCGCTGAAACAATGAGCCAGCCACCCAAAGCCATGACTACTTGCAAAGCCAAGGAACCTATTGCTATTCTGATTCACTGTCCCAGATCCATGGGGACCAACACATGCCTCATAACCATCCCTGTCAGTGCCAGTCGATGCATTAAAATCCCCCAAGATTAGAAGAGTCTCTCTCCTGGGGCACTGATCAACCACAGACTCGAGTGTGGCGTAGAATGCCTCCTTCACAGTGAGATCACTTTCCTCAGTCGGTGCATATACAGAGACCAGGGAAATGACACCCAAGGAGTGATAAATCCTCAGTCTCATAATACGCTCATTGACCGGTGTTACCTCGACTATCATGGGAGTTAGCTTATTGGACACAGCTGCAGCAACTCTTTAGGCATGATAACCGTCAAAACGACCAGACCAGACGAAGGTGTAACCACCCACCATGATCTCACCACTATCCGGCATCCGAACCTCAGAAAGTGCTGCAACATTAGAATTGCCCTTTATAACCCATTAGAATTACCCTTTAGAATTACCCTTTAGAATTACCCTTTAGAATTACGCTTTAGAATTACCCATTATAATTACCCTTTAGAACTCATTAGAATTACCCATTAGAATTCCCCTTTAGAATTACACGTTAGAATTACCCAATAGAATTACCCATTAGAATTTCCCTTTAGAACCCATTAGAATTACCCATTATAATTACCCATTAGAATTGCCCTTTAAAATTCCACTTTAGAACCCATTAGAATTACACATTAGAATTACGCGTTAGAATTACCCATTAGAATTGCCCTTTAAAATTCCACTTTAGAACCCATTATAATTATCCTTTAGATCCCGTTATAATTAAACACGGTGGGTTAGAAAGTTTCTTCTTCATTCTGACAGACAGACATATTCAAATATTGAAGCTGCTTCACCGCTTTAAAATGTCAGAAGGGTTTAGAAAATGTAGTAGATACGTAATAAAGGTGTGCCTCATGCAGCAATCATTTAGGTTTCATTGCTGCTGTTACCTTGGAAAGAGTATTGGGGCTAATCACGGAATGGTCGAGCAGATTTACTACAATATGAGGTCACAGTGGCAATGACCAAGCCTGGTACTCACTACATCAGGAACCTTTCCTATTTTCTAACCCTGCTGCTGTTGAGTTTATTCTATCAGCCATTATAAACACGCAAATGCCTTGAAAATACAAAAGCAATTTTATGCTCCAGTGAATTTGTGCAGATGGCTGCAAATAGATCAGAAGATTACCTGGCAGCCCAGTGGCAGCTACAACACAATAGGGTTAGATTTACACCTTTGATTGGACAGGCCTTGGGTTTTGAGCCCCACTTGCCACGCTTTGGGCCTTTCAGTCAGTGGCATACTCAGTAACCAACATTAAGTGTTGTTAATAATTCCACCCTCTTGTCCTCTCTTCTTTCCAAACTACAACATTACAACCTTGCCCACAGCCAAAAAGGATATCAAGATCTGCAAGCACGACCCAAAGGTGGAGATTGTGCACAAGGACTTTGATCAGATCAGGAAGGATATGCCAGAGGAAGACATCAAATTGCCTGTAATGAATGGGGATCAAAAGTTCAACTTCTATCCGGTAAGATACGCCATTTATCATTGTTGACTTTGTGCTTTTGAATTTAAGTTGTGCTGCATCACAAATGGTCCATGATTGTACAGGGTTCCAGTGGCAAAATTTGGGACATTTAAACTCCTTGCCGGCCGCATGATTTTTAACCTTTAGTGAAGCTGCATAGCCTCAATTAATATTTTGGCCAGACAAGAATAATATAATTCATGGCAGCTCAGAAAACACATTATAATATGAGTTTCTTTCCAAGGAACTTCAACACAGGCCAATAGGCCCATCAAAGCCTGTGCTGTTATGACATGCTTCTGATTATTTGTCAGTGGTCTATCCTTTTTAAAATGCTGAGCGTCAAGCAAGGAAGCAAATAAGCAAGTAGGTGCTAAAGCAAAAACCTCGGCCAGACTGAACAGATCTGGATCCGGAACGGAACCAAAATCGAATCACTTTGTTCTTGTCGCCAAACCAACTCACCCACCTTGTTTCGTCCGAATTCATCTACAACTTTTTGAAATATCGTGCTATCTATCGTTTTAGCCCAGTAGCCTGGTGTTGGCTTCGCGGTTAGGGTGCCGGCTTGGGATCCTAGGATCCTGGGTTCGAATCCCGGTCGATCGTTGAATTAACGGCAGGGGGGGGTTGACTCAGCCTGTCATCCTTCCGAGGTCGGCTAATTGAGTACCAGCTTGCTGGGATGAATGATCACGGTGTGTACCCCGATTTAGAATAGGTACACCGTATCCCTGCGCGTCGTAAGAGGCGACCAAGGGTTGGCGTCAGGAAGGGCATCCGGCCATAAAAACATTGCCTCAAACGGGGAACCATGATTGCCATGGGGCCCGCAAGGCTAACCTCCGCTCTAGCAGAGAAAATGGCCTTAAAACGATCATTCATTCATTCTATCGTTTTAGCCCAATATCCTAAATGGTGAAAAATTACATCAATTAAAAAATAATCTCATATCTGGATGCGGATCTTCATCAAAATCGAATCATTTCTTCCTTATCACACACCCAACCTGTCCACCAAGTGTTGGCCGAACCCATCCACAACTTTTTGACCAAATCCATCCACAACTTTTTGACATATCGTGTTATATATCGTTTTTCGCCCTATCTCTCAATGGTGAAGAATCACTTTCAAAAACTAGGACGGCACTCGGTAGAGCGCACTCCTCTGCCAGGCTGAACAGTTTCGTTTTTTTTAAACCACTGATCTGGTCCTAAACCAAAATCGAATTGGCTTGTTCTTATCACTCACGTAACTCATCCACCAAGTTTTTTCATAATCCGTTCACAACTTTTTGAAATATCATGCGATATATTGTTTTTGGACCTATCACTCAATGGTGAAGAATCACTTGAAAAAATTCTCATCTGGATCCGGATCTTCACATCTTCACCAAAATCTAATAATTTCGTCCGTGTCATATACCCAACCTCTCCACCAACATTCGTCCGAATCTGTCCACAACTTTTTGAGATATCTTGTTCACAAATCGATAAACAGGGGTGAAAACATAACCTCCGTCGACCTTTGGTGGTGGAGGTAACAAAGTGATGGATGCTTTGCTTGACTTACAGGATTAATGGGATTTCTAGGTTTGAATGTTGTCAACTTTGACTCATCAGTTTGGAAAGATGCTGATAGTTGAGACTTGGTAGGATATTGTGGAACTCATACAATCTAGTCCTGAGGTTCCATTGTTACTTCCGCCACCGAAGGTGGATGGAGGTTGTGTTTTCACCCCTGTCTGTCTGTTTATTACTTGGCAAAAAAAATAAATTTCGGACAAGTATGTTGATATCTCTGGTGTGTGTGTGTGTGTTTGGCCGCTCACATATACTTGGTAGAGCTCACATATACATTCACCAAATGGTAGAGTTCGTGGTCCGACAAAATCCTATTTATTTTTGAGGTCAAAAGGTCAAAAGGTCAACATAGGCCAAAGGTCAACCACTTTTTTCAAATTTCTAAAATCCTCAATTTTCATCCGATTCACTTGACATTTGAATAGGATTTACATATCAGCTGACTGAATTCAACCACCAACTATTTGTGAGGTACAAAGGATGCCCTACTGAGTGCCATTCTACTTTGTTCTCTTTTGCCAATTGTCGCTCAATGAATGATTTTTCCTCTGTCTGTTTGTGAACAGGATATCTGAAAAAATTTCGGCCGGATTCGGACGAAATTTGGTGGAGATGTAGTGTATGTGACCAGGGCGAAATGATTAGATTTTGATGAAGATCCGGATCCAGATCCGGCTGGGAGAATTTTTTAAGTGATTCTTCACCATTGAGTGATAGAGCCAAAACGATACATAGCAGGATATCTCAAAAGGTTGTGGACGGATTTGGACGAAACTTGGTGAACAGGTTGGGTGTGTGACAAGGAAGAATTGATTCAATGTTGGCGAAGATCTGGATATGGGTTCGGATACGATAATTTTTTAATTATTTGAGTGATTCTTCACCATTGGGAGATCGGGCGAAAAGCGATATGAATGAAATGAATGAATGAATGATCGTTTTAAGGCCATTTTCCCCGTAACATGATATTTTATAAAGTTGTGGACGAGCTATGACTAGATTTGGGGGATGTGTTGGTTAGGTGAAAAGAACAAGCCGATTAGATTTTGATTCAGGTCCGAATCCAGATCCGGCCTATCAGTGCGATACAAAACATAAACTGGTCAGCCTGGCGGATGTATGCACTCTACCGAGTGCCGTTATAGTTGTTTCTGTATCTTTGTCTGAGAATTGTGTGAGTTTGCAATTCGAACAATTTGATTTGAAGTTCACCGCAAGGTTTGACCAGATGGCATGATAATGGCTGACACTTGCCTCTAATCTGTCTAGCTTGGGTTCGAATCCCGACCTCAGCTATAAACTGTCATCCTAGTGTTTCACAAGCAGGATGATTCATCAATGTGTGTGTGTCGTCCCTCAGATGGACGGTAAATGAGCGTCTGCCAGCATTCGTTGGTGGATGTTAAAGATCCCATGGTGTCCTTCATGAAGAGTAGGCGAGCTATCGCCAGCACCATGGGCAAATTTTCCACACTGCCCACCATATCAAATAACCTTTTCCGCTTTCCGTGGAGTTCCAGATTCATTTTGTTGAGGTGCTGTGTTATGTCCATCAGATAAGCAATATCTGACACAAATTCTGGACTTCAGATGAGTGTCATGGTTCTTGCTCAGCAGAAACTCCACTATGGCATTTCCGAGGGCAATGATTCATTGCAGAACTCTACCTCTACCCTATCTTTATGGGTTTCCACTGCTAAGACATGACTTTGCCATTTTAAAGCTTGCAAGAACGGTAAATTTTTGTCACTTTTCCTTGCTGCAGGATGTTGCAAAAATAATGTGCTACCTTCTGAGACCACGTGCTTTGTTTTTCCTTGATTCACCTGTCAAGTTTTTGAAATCCCTATGCAATGACTTGTAATGGCGCATGGCATTCTTTGTCCACTGGAAATTTTTCTTACAAATGCAGAACACTGGAGGATCATTCTCTTGGGTGAAAAAATCCATCCACTCCTCTCGAAGTACCCCTTCCTTCATCAGAAACTTTTGGCCCTTTCCATCTAGTTCCTGATCTTGAAATCTTGAAAATATTGAAATGAAATGTTCTTGAAATGAAATCTTGAAATGAAATGAAAATCTTGAAATGAAATCACATCTTGAGATAGTTCCTAATTCAGGATCATGAGTGAAACATAATGTGATGTAAAAACCTACACTAGTTAGGGTTACAATAAACACTGATGTCTGAGGTCATCTTCCATCTGCTTGGAAATCAGACATCACTGCATTACAAAAAGGTGCAAAAGTAGCTTTCCATAACAAATCAAATTTTCCCCACGAATGATCGTTTTAAGATCACTGACTAAGATCACTAAGACCCCATAAAAATCAATAATCACTGACTCCTTTCTGTTTTGCTTCCAAGTCGCATGAACAATCAAAATACATTATTTGGCAAGGATGATAATTTTTCTGGAATCAAGGAGACTATTTTTTTTTAATCGAGAAGTGTTATTGTATTCATCCTGAAATGTATTATTTGTGGTCACTTGGACAAAATTCACATGCATGAAATCGGTGCCATGTTTTGAGGTTTTCCAAAGCGGTGTGTGGCTTGGTGATGAACATCTTGGTGATGAATTGCCTGAACATCCTGTTGTATGCATATCAACTAATGCAAATTAGCCACATTTTTGTGCAGGCGCTGGTAATGTATTACTTTTATTGTGCTTAATCAAGTGATAAGAGTTATGGTGATTGTAGTGATAAGAGTTATTGTGGCAAAAGGTGGTTTTTGAAAACTTTTTTGTATGCAGAGTGAAGACTCGTGTAAGAGCAAATTTTAGGGCTATAATGGCAGAGAGAGGATGTGTAAGAGAAGCAGAGAAGGTTTTTAGGACGTGTGACCTAATGCCGTCTGGTCCTGTAGCAGAGTCGGAATTGAGGGTTGAAATCCTCTCCACCTTCTCAGGTGTAAAAGACACAGAGTCCAGGAGCAGTTGGGTACGACTGGGAAGGGTGGATAAAGAGACCATGGGGTTGGTCCAGAAGATTTGGAGGCAAACACAGAATTGAGGCTTTCGACCTTCTCACGAACAGGGTCGGCTATGGTGCCATTTTTAGAGAGGGAAGAGATGGAGGGGGAGTATACTCCAGAGACAGACTTTACAAGATGCCACCAGTTTTTACAGGAGCGAGACAGTTCAATCTTGAGGTTGGACAGATGTTGTTTTCTGGCTCTCCTCAGAGTGGAAACACTTTTTGGAATGATCTGAGATTATCTTCGGTCAGATTTTCCTTCCAGGAAGAGAAGGCCAGTTGTTTCAGAGCCACGTCCTCACCATAGGATTACATCATCGGATTACATCTTCTTCACCATAGTAGCATGGGTGGGAAGAAGGGTACGATAACTGATGACGAGATGGAATTAATCTGTTCATAAGAGAGAGCAGGTTTATGTGGAAAATCCCCAGCCTGAGTTACCATCAGAGCTAGTAGGTATGGGAGACCTGAAAAGGGATGGCTGCTTGCAGTCCATGGCAATCTGCCTGAATGAACAGCCAGACTCGCCGGTGCTGACACAGCTCTCTGAAAATAGTGAGAGATGTTGACTCACACAAGGTTGTTGTTTTTTTCCTCAAAACAAAATCGGACAAATAATCTTGAAAAATGAATGTGGAATTTGCACATGGAGTTGTGATGCTATTATTTTATTCCTTTTAATACCAAGGCTCATGGAGAAGCTCATCTATAATATATGAAAGGCAAGCACATTGGAGTATAAGAAATTATCAAATTACATGAAATTTAACAATTGTCGGCACTTTGTTAGAAAGTAAGCAGTTGCTCTCAACCTCTCCTGTCACATGATATTTTCTTATGTTTTTTTATATTGTTAGTTTTGCATTTTCAACATTGATGTGGGTTGTGTTCATTCATAGGTCTATACAGATGAGCTTGACACCAAAACAGAAGAAACAAGCACCGGACAGGAAGATGCAGACTACAAAGACCTCAAGGTAAACCAACATTCCTCTACATATTGAATGACAACCAATATATATTTTTCTCCTTCTTTGAAATCTCTTCACTTTCCATCTTTATGCATTTTTCAGGATCCTACCAATGGTTATTACAATGTCCGTGCACATGAGGAACAGTCTGCTACACGGAATGCCTTTTCTGACTTCCATCCACTTGGTCGGCCTCTCTATGAGCCGCGCCCACCATCACGTCTTTCACATGCTAGTGGATATGCTCAACTCGCCACCTTCTCCCCACAAGCGTACGACTATGAAGCAGCTCTTGGCCCTCAGCCCGATGTCCCAACTCGACCGGCCTTCGATCGACCCACCACAACCACCGCAGCACAGCAACAACAGCCACACCACCAGCAGCAACAAGTATCACTATATGGTAGTTGCTTGTATGCTCCTGCTGCAACAACCCCTTTTCACAATGGCTCTGTTTATAGCTTTGGTCGTATGCCCAACTACGATGGTGTTGCTGAAGCCTATGAGGCTGCAGCAAAGCCAGCCGGGCGCTTTTCTTACGCCTCCTCACAACATTCGGACTTCTCCAGGCCACCGCAGCAACGCATGCAGACGCATGTATAATGCCTCAACCCAATCGCCCTTACCTACAAAATCACCGGACTGCTGACATTCCTCTGAAAGATGTCAATCTCCCATCTCCACCGTAACTACGCAGCCGGCATAATTTGGAGCTATACTCTGGTGCTGGATGCCAGAAAGCTTGCCTATCCAATAACGAAGAAATTGAGGACGGACAACAAAGTAAAAAGTGATTGCTCATGAATGCGCAAACCAAGGAGAGTGAAGACCAAACATAATTCTCTGATCTTAGAAAATAAATGTATTTGTTGTACAAATATGTTCAGTGCAAAAATGTTTGAAAGTACAAACCTGAAGATTACACTGTCAAGGTTAACTGAAGCATGAAAACTGCAAACATTCCACACCATCATATCCTTGAGAAATGGTGTGATTAGAAAGTGGCATTCCATATACGTCAAATACATCCTCACTTTGTATTCATGAATCACAGAAGAGAAACACTGAGATGCTGCTCTCCACTGGAATCCACCGTAAGTCATCACAGTGCCTTTTTTGTCATTTCACCCAATTTTACATATCGGCTCAGCTATGATTCACTGCGTTGTCACCGCATAAACAGTTTGACTACCATTCTCATTACACCTTGAGAGAAGAGTAACGTCGTTTTCAGTTATCAGTGGATATATACTTTTGTGAGCAGTATATAAGTTGCACATTTGCTTTCTTTTTTGGAAAACTGTTTGCATCCGACTGGACGTTTCCTGGTGGATTATAATTATAGATGCATGCGTGTGCTTGCATCCTCAATAGAAGGGGGAAAAAAGAAGAGAAATCCGCCTCCAGCGCATGAGCTGTGACTCTGACATTTTATGTTTGACAAATCAGCAATAAATCAAGCCTCATATTTAATCACAAACTTTATTTTCATCTTTGAATGGCCGAAGTGAGCCTTCCAATTTATTTTCATTGCAGCACACGATGTGCCAATAACGTTGTGTTTCGCCTTGTGCTGGAACGCTGTAGTCTATCTATAACGAAGCACGAAAGGGAAATCGGTATGCTAGTATAAGCAGGAAAGCCCGAATCCATGCACATTTCCTTATCATTCCGACCACTGGACGGTGGAGCAGAGTTTGCGGAAAGTGCTCATGCTTTCTACGTTTACCTCTGACTTTTGGTGTCGCTGGAATTCCCTGTTTTTCTTAATTTCGTTCGGGTGAATTTGAAGCGTGGCCTGTTGGGTTTTAGCCAAAATGAATGCGAAACTTAGCATGGTTCACTGAAGCAGAGGCCTTGCTCGCATGCACACGACATTAGTGGTGCATCTGCGGCTGGCAGATATGGGCGTAGACGTGCCACACTAGTAGCTGTCAAAAACAAAAAGCAGCACGGGAAAGGTGACACGCTGTCATAACGAGCGGTCATCAGCAGCGGCACCTGGTAATCAAAAGGCTAATGAGAAACATTTTATAGATACTATTTCAGCTGCGCTTTGCGGCAGTCTTTAAAGTCAACCATATTGACAAACCTGATCGTGGTGAACTTTATAATATTTTAAAACGATTCTTGATTAAGTTTTTATTTACGTAAAGTGGCATTTAATGTATATCTTTTTTTTAATTTTTTACATATGTACTAGCGACTTCGCCACATCTGTATTCACCACGTCATACGATGATGTAATTAACTTGAGAATTTTTTTCCTGTTTTGTAAATTGCTTTAACAGAGCAGTGCATTAAACACCACGATTCCTCTTCTTCTCCAAAGCCCTCTCTGCCTCCCCTTCCCCACCTTCCCCCACGAACACGCACTGACACACACGCACACTTGGCATTCTCCACTTGTACTGCTTTTGTATGGTGTAATCCATCATCTACACCTTTCACTCGTAAATCTGTAATTTCTGCTCAAACCTTTCTTTTTAATAAATGTCTTTGAGATTGCCATGTTGTTAGAATTTGTGGAGATGCTTGTGCCATAGCACCGACACCCTTTTCTACTGAAACCGTTCTGCATGCAAATGATTCTGGGTACAAGTGAAGCGAAGTACATGATCCGGTGTGGTGAGACAGGAAAGAAAATGATGGATTCTAAATTAGCCATTGGCCGCAATTTGTACTGGTTGTTAAACTGGGAGTTTCTCATGTGAATTGCAACAAAGGTAGGGTAAACATCTCAGAATAATCCAACAATCCATCTTCTCATTCTATTTTCTACGTCTATTTTCACAATATATGATTGGCTGCTGGAATATTGAAGAGATGCTTCAAGGATGTACTTTCCTCCATTGTTTTCAGTCATTAGTGCTACAGTTCACTAATGTTTTGTTACAACACCAACAACACCAGGCATTTTAAGGCCATTTTCCCTGCAAGAGCGGGGGTTAGCCTTGCGGTCCCCATGACAATCTTCTCCATTTTGCCCTATTTTCTGCATCTCTCCTTGTTAACCCCCTTGCCCGCATTTCTCCTTCCACCATCTTTAGCCAAGTCTTTCTCGGTCTTCCCCGTCCTCTACTTCCTTCCACATTCATTTCCATCACTCTTTTCAACCAGTCACTTTCATCCTTCCTCAACACATAACCAAACCATCTCAACCTGTTTCGCTTCACAGCATCAATCACAGGCTCTATTCCCATCATCTTTCGCGATTCATCATTTGTCTTCCTCTCTCCCAACGATACTCCACACATCCACCGAACCATTCGCATTTCCACCCTTTCCAGCCTTCGTTGCTGCTCTACGTTCATGACCCATGTCTCACTCCCATAAATCATAACACTTCTCACACATGCAGCAATTTGCAGCATACACCTTTTCCTTCAGCTTCAATGACACTCCCCTCCTCGTCAGCACGCCCACTCAGTTCCCGAAACTTCTTCCATGCACATCTCACTCGAGCAACCGTTGCCGAGTCTGATCCACCTTCTCCATTCAGCATGTCTCCAAGGTAACAAAACGTTCTCACACCTTCCAGCTTCACGCCGTCTCCAAGATCCAACTCAACATTTCCTCCATGTGCAGCTCCCTCTGTGCACACCTTACACTTGAATGTAGCTGCCACACTGGTTAATGACCCTCTCAGACCACTACATTTTTGATGAACCCACTCAGCGCACATTGTACATTGAATGGAGTTCACTCCGACACCCTTCCTGCACACAGCACACGGCCACTTCCCAGTTCTTTCCACCTCACCACATGCTTTACCACTTGCCATCACCTTCGTTTTTCCGATATTCACCTTCAGACCTTTTCTCTCCATACATTCCTTCCACTTGTTCATCTTCTCCTTCAGTCCATCCATACTTTCTGCAATCATCACCAGATCATCTGCATACAACAACTCCCACGGTAAACCCTCCTTTACGTTCTGAGCCAGCACCTCCATCACAGCTACAAATAGTAGTGGATTTAGTACCGACCCCTGATGCCTGATGATGATGTTTTGTTACAAAATATTAAAATCTGTTAGACTGAATCAAGTCCCAAAATCTCTTGGAAAAATATGACAGATAACAATATACAGTACTCCTTCGCGTTAAATGAGGCATGTGTTCCTGGGAAGCGAACCACTTTTAACATGGAACAAATGGGAATGGGGGGTGGCGGGGGGGGGGGGGTGCCATGATTCAAAAATGTATCAGGAGCGGATGTCGGACAACTCGCGATGGTAAACAGCCTGTGTACAGTACACTGAAGCGCTGCTTGGTGTTTTGGTGAAATTTCCCATAATGCACTGCAACAATGCACAGCTCACCTTGTTCTTACCAAATACTCTATTTTCCAAATCGTTTAACTGAACCACACTGTTTATATGAAATTTTTGGTGTTAATGGATAAAACCGTTCAAAGTGGAGATGTTTAAAGCGAGGGAATACTGTATCGAGTTTAGACACAACTTCACAACCAATTAGGTCCAGTAATTGTCATATTACTCTAAAAAGAGAGACTAAACGTGTGCATCCACGTTAGTATGATTTCCATCTACAGTGTAAAATAACTTCTGGAAATTAAATATTAGGGTGGTGAAGTGATCAATACTACTACATTCTTTGCCAAGTATAAATTGGGTTAATTGTTTTGGTGTGATGTAAGGTTTCTGCAGAATTGTAATTATTGTGGAACGTAATTATTATAGGTTTTTATACTCATGAAAGAGGTTTTTTTTCGTACAAAATCTGGGCTCATGGAAAATCTGCACAACCGAATGCTGAAGAGTACATTGCATACATTGTTGTTGTTTTCGTATGCAGCCTGTGGCTGCTGGTTGCATCTTTTCTCTAGAAGCAGGTTTGTGCTGCTGATACAGTACCAGAGAGCTGGTACTCAATTTGTGGACCTCGGAAGGATGAGGCAGGCTGAGTCAACCCCCCTGGCGTTAATTCAGCGATCGACCTGGATTTGATACCCAGGATCCTAGGATCCCAAGCCGGCACCCTAACAGTACTGTAGCCTTACAACCTAACTTGCACAAAGATGCTAGGACTGCACAATAGTTTGAAGGGGGAAAGTTGCAGGTCAGCAAAGAGAGGTCAGGAAGAATATGAAAGATAGAGGATAGTTATGGGAGACTACCCAACATTCCATGGAGCTGCCATCTCGAAATGCTCAAGAGCATAATATGGAGACTAGGCAGGCACAGAAAAACTTTCCACAAACTACACAAAAAGAGGAAAAGTGGAGGTGAGCATAAGGTATTATTAACTTGGAGTTTTGATATTGTGAGTGATTTGATGTATTGATTTTGGATGTGGTCTGTGGACATATACATTTTATGTTATACAATTTGCTTCAAGTGTTTGCGTTATGACATTAATGCATACTTTCGTCTTGTTTGTACTGCATTTTGCCTGGATATTACTGTGCGGAAACTAAAATGTAAGTACTGTAAATGCAAACCAGTAGGAATAAAGGAATTGTTGCAGTTACACCCTGTACAGGTTATCGACCAGGTAATAAATGGCATGGTTACTTTCCGAAGCGGCAACCATTGTACCATATTCATGATTGGATGGCTCATTTGAAACGTAACAATAGCGGTGATTGTTCTCAGACGATCAGTGTGAATACTAATTGACAACTTAACTAACCTAGGGCACCTCCACTTTCCAATGGCACCACCATCTTCCACCCCTTGAAGGCCAGATATGTAGATATGACAAGCCATATACCATATTCCATCTCCAGTAAATGTATATGATGTTAGGGACCCTGGATAGATGGGAGAAAGATGAAATAATTGTTGTTGGGGACAAGGAAGCGGTAATAATGATCTATCGAGGAGAACACACCTTTGTGGCCATGTGGTGATTCCTGATCATTTGATTGTCATATATAAGACGAGAGCCAGGCAATACCGTGGAGTGAGTGTCAACAGAGATGGAAAAACCATGGGATGACAGCAGCATGAAGCATGCTGGTATGGGCCAACCATTTTGGGTAGCGAGGCCGAAGTAGGGCTGTCGTGCCTCATGAGAGTTTACCTGGTGCGACATCCCTTTGGGGTGTGCTTCGCCCAGGGGATGAGGAAGGGGGCGGAATGACACTCGGACCAGACGTAGCTTTATGAGTGGCATTTCAGCCATTCCATAGCTCAAGAGAACCCATTGGGCAAGCACCCTGTGTGCCATGGCCAGGAACATGTGATGACTATGCTTGACCAAAGAAACTGTAAGCCATATCACTCCATTTCCTTACCTCAGTATACCTAATGAGATGTGGTATGGAAGCCGTCAAGCTTGGTCCAAGTGGAACAAATACTTAATAGGAGTACTTCGTATTAACATTTACGTGTGTTTATATATATATATTAATACCAGTTGGGTTTCATGTTTTTATTTCTCTGTGCAGAGGTTTAGAGAAATGTTGAGTTATTTTTATGATTTATTATCAAATTGAAGGATTAAGATCTCTTTTTGGTTAATTGTTTTGTTGAGTTGAATGATTTTTATAATCTCTGTTTGCTTGTATATAATCATTCCTTTTTTTCTCTCCTTGAAAAACTATTGTAAATACGTGCATTAATTAAATAAAGTAGTTTATTTTTGTAAATTTGTTGTCTCTGTTCTCAATTACACCCATGCTTCCTGGTAAATGATTGCGCTTATGTAAGAATGCGCTGTCTCCTTCTAAAGAAACCCATGAAGCCGATGTCAAAGCACACAACCATTGCATCTCAGTTATCAATCAAACTGAAGAACTCTTCAATCACCATTGGTTTTTTTTTTTTAAGTAGCCTGCATCTTGGGAGCCATGCTTTTTGGTTCCGTGGCCAAATGTATTTCCGGCAACTTTTATTAACCTTCCGTTGGCTTGGAACCTGGTGTTGGCTTAGCGGTTAGGGTGCCGGCTTGGGATCCTAGGATCCTGGGTTCGAATCCCGGTCGATTGCTGAATTAACGCCAGGGGGGTTGACTCAGCCTGTCATCCTTCCGATGTCGGCAAATTGAGTACCAGTTCACTGGTAATTCCCTGTGTGTTGCAAGAGGCGACCAACAGGGTTGGTGGCAGGAAGGGCATCCGGCCATAAAAGATTGCTTCAAAAAGGGGACCAAGGTGCCCAAAAAAGGCCAACCCCTGCTCTGCGGGGAAAAATGTCCTCTAGAGGTGGTTCTTTTTTTTTTTCTTCTTTTATTAACCTTCTGACCCACCTCTCTTTAACCCGAATGTAGATATTTATTAAGGCAGATGTGTTGGCCTCTCTTTCCTCCGACTCCATTCTTAGCGATTCTGAGAAGACTCCTCAAAACCTTCCACAACAATGATCAGGCTTCTGGTATCTTTCACAATAAGGAAACTCTGACAAACCCTTCTGGCCCTTCTTAGATGCACAAAAGGCAAATGGTTCTGTGGCATCCCTGCGATTGACTTAAAGAAATGAACTAACTCCTATTTTTACTTGACATTATAAGCTTTCATTACTTTCCTTATTGCAGGCATATGTATTCCCCTGTGCCTCAAAAAATAGTGATCAATCTATCCCTTTCAAATAGCATGAGATGTGTCTTCACCTCCACCTTTTCCAAGTTTATCATAACGTTTTTGACCAAGCAACTCCTGTCTTTCCTAGAAAATCCAATTTACTTAGCAACATCAATATATGTATTCCTTTTTTTGTTGTTCTCCTCCTCTTCCCTGTATAAGGGGTGAGGTCTGCCTATGGTACCAAGCTCCTGACCTGCATTGACTATGATTCACCTCCACTCTCCTCTGTCCTCAGCAAACTCTCTCCACTCTCCAACCACCCCCACCTTACTGATATCCCTCTTCACACAATTCTCTCATCTCAACCGTGGTCTACATCTTTTCCTCCTACCTTGTTCCCTCAACCTATTCGCTCTCTTCGCCATTCTCTCTTCCCCCATCCACACCAAGTTTCCAGCCCATCTCATCCGGCATTTCACCAATCTCCCCATCAAACTCATCTGCAAACCAATCTCCTCCCTCAGTTCATCTATTCTCCTTCTATTCATCCTCTTTACTCCCTCAATCCTCCTGACCCAGTTGTTCCCGCAAACCTGCAGCCTCTGTTGTTGTGTCTGTCAATGCCACCATCTCCAGACCGTAAAGGTAGGCGGTGTTACAAAAGACATTAGAACCTTTCCTCTCAATCTCCTTGAAATCTTTCTCTCTGCCATTACTCCCTCCACCCTCCTCCACATATTCACACCCACCTGAATCCTCCTCCGCACCTCTGCCTCTGATTTACCATCCCCGGTCACTGTTCCCCCCCAGATACTCAAACCTATTTCCTTGTCTGATCTCCTTCCCCTCTATTCTGATATTCATTTATTTTCTCTGCTGCCAAACCCACATCATCTCCATCTTCTTCATGCTCATTTTCAGCCCATGTTTCTCAAATGGCCTCCTTCCACTCCCCCAGTACTTCCTGCATCTTATGCCCACTCTCCACCACAATAGGCAGATCGTCCGCATACAATATCCTTCCCAGAATACCTTTCATGTTTACCTTCCTGCTTACCAGCTCCATCACCATGATAAACAGAAATGGGCTGAGTGCTTCCCTGCCTCAAACTGATGTTTATATCGAACTCCTCCGACATCTCAGGACCAACCAAAACTCTTCCCTTCATTCCCTTATGCATCCCTTCCAACAACCTAACCTCTATTTCTGGCACTCCCTTCCATCTTAGTGACTCCATCACCATCACTCGGGCCAGTGTCGTAGGTCTTCTCCAGATCCACAAATCCTAATGCCATTTCACCTTGCACCTTCAACGTCTTCTCCACCAGCTGGCTCAGCACGAACATCCCATCTGTTATTCCCCTACCCTTTCTATACCCCTGCTGCTCTTCTTCAATCTCCTTCTCCACACTCTTGCTGATCCTCCCGTCCAGAACCCTCTCCAGGAGAAAAAGATATGCGAAAATGTTTTCCATCAAGCCAAGTCTACTGAACTATTCACTTGTGCCACCAATGTATGGTCTTCTGCCTTGGAGTAATTTGGAGAGAGTCGTGTTTTTGCATTAGGCATCTCGAAGGCTTTTTTGCAAAAAGGCCTTCTTGATAAACTACCCCAAAATATGGCATGTCTCCTCCTCTCTGACCTCGATGGTAAGCTTCCTTTCAGGACAACGTTTCTACCTGTTTGGATGGTGCCCCCACGAAGAGGTTCCATATTAACTCTATAGTACTACATCCAGTGTTGAGTTATCTCACCGATCTCGTTTCTCCTTTTCAGTAATGATCTTATTTGTACCACTACAGTCACGTGAAAGTAAATACACCTTATGTAAAGTTTTGACTTTTTCAACATATTTCAACATACAGCTATTTAATCTTCATTTCAACAATATTGACAGATAAAGGTGATATAATATAACAAATATCATGAAACATTTACATTTTGTAGTCCATTGTATAATTTAAATAATCATAAATGCAAATTTCGCATGTGGAAAAAGTAAGTACACCCTTGGCTCTAATAGGTGGTATTGCCCCCCTTTGGCAGAAACAACCTCAAGTAGGCGTTTCTTATAACTGTCTACCAGTCTCTGACATCGACTGGGAGAAATTTTTGCCCACTCCTCCATACAGAATTATTTCAGCTGTGCGATGTTTGAGGGGTTTCTTGCATGTACAGCTCGTTTCAAATCCCCCCACAACATCTCGATGGGATTTAGATCCGGGCTTTGACTTGGCCATTCCAGAACCCTCCATTTCTTTATTTTCAGCCATTCCTTGGTGGATTTACAGGTATGTTTAGGGTCATTGTCATGTTGCAAGGTCCACCTTCGGTTGAGCTTCAACTTTCCGACAGATGGCCTCACATTATCCTCAAGCACACTCTGGTACAATGAAGAATTCATAGTGGATTATATGATGGTGAGCTGCCCAGGCCCTGATGCAGAAAAGCTGCCCCAAACCATAATATTTCCACCACCATGCTTTACAGTTGGTATCAGGTTCTTGTGGTCAAATGCTGTATTTGGTTTTCGCCAAACATGTCTTCTGGTACTGTGGCCAAATAGCTCTACCTTTGACTCATCTGTCCAGAGCACATTGTTCCAGAAGTGCTGGTCTTTGCCTAGGTGTTCATTGGCAAACTTTAGTCATGCCCTGATGTTCTTTCTGGACAGCAAATGTTTCCTCCTGCCACACCTCCCATGTAGATCAAATTTGTGCAGCCTCTTTCTAATGGTAGACTCGTGCACTTTGACATCAACAGTGGCAAGAGCTACCTGTAGGTCCCGTGATGACATTCTGGGGTTCTTAGAGACTTCTTTCAGCATCTTGCGGTCTGCTCTCGGACTGAACTTGCTGGGGCAGCCTGGCCTGAACAAGTTGGCAGTTGTTTGGAATCTTCTCCACTTGTAAATGATCTACCGGACAGTCGAATGATTGATTTCAAATTGTTTGGAGATCTTTAAAATCCTTTCCCAGACTCGTAGGCATCTATAACCTTCTTTCTGAAGGCCTCAGAGAGCTCTTTTGATCGAGGCATGGTGACGCCGCACACTTCAACAACAAAGAGCAAACCAAACTAAATGTCTGAGGTTTAAATAAGACAGGTTCCTCCAAGATCCGCTCTAACGATGTTCTAATCATTTGCACCTGAGCTGGTGCATCTGATTCTAATTTTAGGTATTTGAAATAGTGATAAATTTAGGGGTGTACTTACTTTTTCCACATGCGAAATTTGCATTCATGTTTATTTAAATTATACAATGGACTACAAAATGTAAATGTTTCATGATATTTGTTATATTATATCACCTTTATCTATCAATATTGTTGAAATGAAGATCAAATAGCTGTATGTTGAAATATGTTGAAAAAGTCAAAACTTTACATGGGGTGTACTTACTTTTTCAGGTGACTGTATATGCCAGAGTTGGTGACTCGAGTCGGCCACTCAGAATGAGTTGCAAAATGTTGTGACTTGCAATTTGACGAAATTGACTTGAGACTCAGATTCGGGACTTTGTGTCTGGGGACTTGTGACTTGCTTGCGACTTCTACGCGATGTAAGTTTATAATGACTTGTTCACAATGTTCGGGAAATAATGTTTAATTAACATCAAATTGAAATGGCGTTTAAAATAAATGGTAAACAAGTCAGGAGACGACGATGGTTCACGAGCGAGTGGTATTCAATGACAAAGGACGGACTATAACCAAAACAGGCCCGGACAGGCCAGGCCCGGAAATGTCAAAACGAAGGTTACTGACCTTGAAATGAGATAGGAAATAATGTATAATCAGTTATGAGGTTAGTTAGCTACACAATACCGAAAATTCCGTTCGATTCCAACAACTTTGGTCTTTTCTACCCCCGCTAATTCACCCCAGAGTCCTTGCAGTGTTCATATGTTTTATACCTCTCCCACCTCCCCCCAAGTCCTCCCGATGTCCCTGCTCTCAAATGTTGTGTTTGTGTCCTTCCCCCTCTCTCCCCATCTTGTGTGCCGCTCCCCTTGTTTTTTGTGTTTTGTGTGTCGGTTTGACTTTTTGTGTGATTAATGTTAGCTCTTTAACTTGCCTCGATCTTGTGTCCCCCAAAAAAAAAAAAAAAACTTTTAAAATTTGACCTTTGTGACCTTCAAAGGTCAAAGGTCGAAGATTCTGAAATTTGTTGGAAAACTTGTATTTCATGATGTATGTGATGATATAAGATCATGTACGACATTTCACCCCATCAGGAAGCGAACAATGTAATAAAACCATCAAAAATCGACTTTTCTAAATTTCGTGACCTTGTGACCTTGACCTTGGGGCGAAAATGAAAAATCGAGCTCCGTGGGGCTAGACACATGACATTGTCCTAACCAAATACCGAAACCCCTGTCAGATTCCACCAACTCCGTCGGAGAAGATGTAGTTTGAACTCGATTACCCCCTAAAAAGACATCTTTTTTGGGCGTGGCTCCGCCCACAATGGGCGCAATACGCCCACTCTAGGCAGGACACAACTACATCATGATATCAACCTCCCACCCAAGTTTCATCAAGATCGGATGATATCATCGGGTAGTTATGCTGTGGACAGACAGACACACAGACACACACAGACAGACGCACACATATGACGAATATAGTGGTCACTTGATAACTCGTGAACCAATTATTTTCAGTCGTGGGCATGCATAGTTTGGTCAATAATGACATATACCGTGTACTTGAACATGTATGTGCAATGCGCCAGCACTCAAGGTGTCGGGTCGCATAACGTTCACCAGAAAGGTTAAACGGAGCGTCCACTTCCACAAAGCATACAACGTCCAAGTGCCAATCACCAGTCTTAGCAACGTGGCTACGTGACAAAACCAATTAATTAATATCATGAACATTAGTACTGGGGAAAACCTGGACCCTGATCTGTAACCCCATGCATGTCCCAACCCGATAAAATATATTTTGTGATGATTGAAATATGCGAGGTGATTTGTATTATTACAACTTAGTCAATAATTGTAAATTATATCATGCTAACATCTTTCTAAAAGGAAAACATAAAAAGTATGGCATCTTAAAAGACGACAATTGAAGTTAATCAGTTAGTTATACGTTTAATTTTAGCGTACATAATAAATATGCAAGTAAGTTATTAAAATCTCCTTTCCCATTCCACATTGAATGATTTGGTTCCACATTTAAACACAAGCTTAGGTTACTGACTAGTCTCATGTACAGTCACGTGAAAAAGTAAGTACACCCCAGGTAAAGTTTTGACTTTTTCAACATATTCCAACATACAGCTATTTGATCTTCATTTCAACAATATTGACAGATTAAGGTGATGTAATATAACAAATATCATGAAACATTTACATTTTGTAGTCCATTGTACAATTTAAATAAACATAAATGCAAATTTCGCATGTGTAAAAAGTAAGTACACCCTTGGCTCTAATAGGTGGTATTGCCCCCTTTGGCAGAATCAACCTCAAGTAGGCGTTTCTTATAACATTCTACCAGTCTCTGATATCAACTGGGAGAAATTTTTGCCCACTCCTCCATGCAGAATCATTTCAGCTGTGCGATGTTTGAGGGTTTTCTTGCATGCACAGCTCGTTTCAAATCCCCCCACAACATCTCGATGGGATTTCGATCCGGGCTTTGACTTGGCCATTCCAGAACCCTCCATTACTTTCTTTTCAGCCATTCCTTGGTTGATTTACTGGTATGTTTAGGGTCATTGTCTTGTTGCAAGGTCCACCTTCAGTTGAGCTTCAACTTTCCGACAGATGGCCTCACATTATCCTCAAGCACCCTCTGGTACAATGAAGAATTCATAGTGGATTCTATGATGGTGAGCTGCCCAGGCCTTGATGCAGCAAAGCTGCCCCAAACCATAATATTTCCACGACCATGCTTTACAGTTGGTATCAGGTTCTTGTGGTCAAATGCTGTCTTTGGTTTTCGCCAAACATGTCTTCTGGTACTGTGGCCAAATAGCTCTACCTTTGACTCATCAGTCCAGAGCACATTGTTCCAGAAGTGCTGGACTTTGCCTCAGTATTCATTGGCAAACTTTAGTCTTGCCCTGATGTTCTTTCTGGAAAGCAAAGGTTTCCACCTGGCACACCTCCCAGGTAGATCAAATTTGTGCAGCCTCTTTCGAATGGTAGACTCGTGCACTTTGACATCAACAGTGGCAAGATCTACCTGTAGGTCCCGTGATGACATTCTGGGGTTCTTAGAGACTTCTTTCAGCATTTTGCGGTCTGCTCTCGGGCTGAACTTGCTGGGGCGGCCTGGCCTGAACAAGTTGGCAGTTGTTTGGAATCTTCTCCACTTGTAGATGATCTTCCGGACAGTCGAATGATTGATTTCAAATTGTTTGGAGATCTTTTTAAATCCCTTCCCAGATTCGTAGGCATCTATAACCTTCTTTCTGAAGGCCTCAGAGAGCTCTTTTGATCTAGGCATGGTGACGCCGCACACTTCAACAACAAAGAGCAAACCAAACTAAATGTCTGAGGTTTAAATAAGACAGGTTCCTCCAAGATCCTCTCTAACGATGTTCTAATCATTTGCACCAGAGCTGGTGCACCTGATTCTAATTTTAGTTATTTGAAGTAGTAATAAATGTAGGGGTGTACTTACTTTTTCCACATGCGAAATTTGCATTTATGTTTATTTAAATTATACAATGGATTACAAAATGTAAATGTTTCATGATATTTGTTATATTATATCACGTTTATCTATCAATATTGTTGAAATGAAGATCAAATAGCTGTATGTTGAAATATGTTGAAAAAGTCAAAACTTTACATGGGGTGTACTTACTTTTTCACATGACTGTACATATTTGTTAAGTGAGGACATTTGGGGTGTATTTGATTAGCAAGTGGTTTGCTATTGTTTTCCAAGCCAGTCGTTCCATATCAACTGCTTTGTAAACCCCTCACCTTGCCGCTCCGCAAACTGAGCAAGTTGTTGTTGTTGTCTAGCCCTGGACAGTTCTCTTGAACAAGCCCGCTGCATGGAGACAGCCAATCAATCTCACAGGAGTGACCCAGAGATGCCCCACATCCAGGATGGTGTACCCCCACCTTCACTAAGTCAGGGCCATTATTACAGAGTTAGAGTGAGGAAGAGAAATAGAGGGGGAGAGAGAAAGAGAGAGAGAATTTGCAACACCATTTATTTCACAAAAAAACAAAACAGGTGAAATCAATTTTACAGGAGAAACAAGAAAGAGCAATCAGAGATTGCAGACCCTTGCCAGGACGTGTATTTGGTGGTTTTAAAGGCTTTTGTGTGAAAACAAATATGGCGGCCAAACCACGTGACCGATGACATCATCATTTTTTCTCCACCAATTTATGCATAGATAACGCTCATAAATTTCATCTTGATCAGATGAAGTTTAGTACTTGTCGAATTATGACATCATAATGGAGGAACCTATGACATCATCATTAACATGATATTCCCCATGGAGAGTTCTTTACAATGAGCCATGTCTCTTTTTTTTTCGATGCAGCGCTTTCGTAGATATAGAGGTGCAAAGTTTTTCATTTTTTCCAAGATGGTGCCTGTACAACGTGACCTATGACGTCATAATCAATAAAAAAAAATCTACAGGAGGAGGGGAACCTATGGTGAAAATTTCCTATCAATTGGACCAACGGTTGCAGAGAAAGAAATTTCATCTTTCAGATCGGATGAAGTTTTGTACTTGTTGAATCATGGCGTCATAATGGAGGCACCTATGACATCATCATTAACATATTTTATTCCCCATGGAGAGTTCTTTACAATGAGCCATGTCTCAATTTTTTCTATTCAGCGCTTTCAGAGATATAGAGTGTGCAAAGTTTTTCAGTTTTTCCAAGATAGCGCCCATGCCACATGACCTATGACTTCATAATTTATCATTAAAATAAGACCGAAAGTCTAACAGCGGCGTAGCTGGGCTTGTAAAATATTATAAACCACAAACACATGATTAGCTTTTTAAACAGTCGTTAAGGCTATTTAAAACATTAAACAAAGAAATTTGTCGGAATCCCGATATCTGTGAGGTAAGTTTTACTTACAGAACTGAGGGAAGATCTACTGTAATCTATATACCCCACAAGGGTTGGGTTAATAACATGCTATCAAAAAAACGAGGCGAATTCCTTACTTCCGTGGTTGTTAGTACCGTCGTACACCGCTTATAATTGATTAATGAACCATACACCACTTCAATCCATCAACTTTGTATTCAAGACATTGGGATGAAAGTGTTATGGTCATATTTACTATATTATTATGATTATTACTATTACAAAAACAATAATACTGAAACGATACACGACTGTATTAAGAAACCTGGGCTTAATTTGGCCGAAGCGGCCCTAAGGTGAGGCATGAAGCCGAAGGCCTATACGTACCGTATTGTTGGAAGAGCCGTAACACCGATGCTTTCGATATTTGATGGTCATTTTAGCAATCGGTTGTTTGTGCTTCACACTGAATGAAAAACGAAAAGGTAGAGCATGGCGATTGTGATATATGACAGGTTCGACGATATCTTCGGCCTGAACGAAATTGGAATCAAAATGCCGGAGTGTGGAGAGTTAGCCGCCGTACGCCGTAATGACATCAGACACAATCACATCACCCTGTCATGTGACCAGATACTCAGCTCTCATTGGTATATGTTTGAAGGGACATACATACATATGGACGGACAAACTGTTCTAGACGGCTTTGCCATATGGGCTACGCCGTAAAAATTATACAGGTGCAGGTGCGGACCATCGGTTGCAGAGAAAATCATATTTATTCTGTGCAGACAAACAAACAGACAAACGGACTCAAATGCAATACCCTCTCCTCTGGGGAGGGTAAAAATAGAATGGCAACACAGTTCTTGATGCAGTTATTAGAAAAGGAAGACCAAATTCAAAACATTCACAACACATAAGGCATCATTAATACAACATTTGTACTCAAAGAGTTTGACATTTTCATTCACTACATAGTAATGAAACTCTAACCTAATTCTTGCAGAGACCAGCCCTTTAAACATAGGGACAACATCCAAACCCATGCACATTATCAATTTTAATTTTCCTCAATTTATTAATTGCATATTTTGCTATAGCAACCAAGAAGTTTAGGAGAACACCAGAGTCCTTGCAGGAGGGTCTGAAAGATACACCAAAAATAAAAATGTGAAGTGAAAGGAAAAGGACAGCTGATAAAAAGGTGTGTGAGAACAGAGAAAAGAGGTGTTGGTCTTTCACATTTCACATAGGCATGAAAGAGATCCTCCTCCTGCTCACAGAAGGGGCATGCTACCGGTACTGAGCTATCAAGGTGATGAACAAAAGTGTTCGTAGGGAGAACCCAATGTGCTAATCTCCACTGGATATCTGCTGGAAACCCATAAATAGGTAATTTATACATATTAGGCCACAGTGGAGTGGCAGGAGACCCTGGCCCTAACCTTTCTCACCACAAGGCCACTGTTGTCGCTCCAGAGGAGGAAAAGGCTTGGTTTTCTCAAAGGAGCTAATGAATACCCTCCTTTGTTACCAAATGAAAAGGAGAGACAAGTTCATCATTTGACTGCAGAGAGGGGAGTACCTTCATTTCAGGGAGGACAGCCGATAATCCTCGACGTTGTTTACACCTTCCCAGCCAATATTTAACTCCTTAAACTTCCTCTTGACGATGCGTATAATTTGGCTGACAATACGCACAGATCTTAAACCAAGAATGTTCACCACCCTGCCAGCAGACATCCATTTTGTCCCAGATGTATCCCTCGGGTCACAAACTTTGCCAACTGCTCCTTGAATAAATTTCCTAATCAATGTCGGATTGTGAGGAATGCATGGGAAAAAACCGTTATAAAAAATAGGTTCTTCGATAAACATCTGGCAATTATAAGCCTCGAGGCAGCGATGAACCCCAAAGTCTTTCCAAACATTTAGCAAAAACTGGTGAAAGAAAATGGAATTGAAGTTAAACTGACACGGTTCACCAAGAACAGGAGCCGATCATAACACAGCCCTCCAGCTTGTTGCAGCAAAAAGTGCGCAAAGGGGTGCCAGGGCAGCTCTTCAGCATACAACAGTCCTTGCACAGACTGCAGGCGAAAAGCTATTATAAGCCAAGTGGACACATCCACAATTCCATATCTACCCTCTTTCCAAGGATGGTACAGCATATGAGGTGGTATCCATTCCAAAATAAATTTATCAAAACCTGCTGGATGGCAGGAATCAACTCTTGGGTGGCTGCAAGGAAATTAGTTTATGCCATAACCTTGCCGCTATCAAGTTATTGATGACAAGAGTGCGGCCTTCATACGAAAGAGATCGCAGCAGTCCTTCCCATAGTTCCAACCAGTGTGTAGTTTGTTCAATCACTCCGTCCCAGCTCGTCATTTATATTTCCTGGTGGCCGAGAAAGACGCCAAGATATTTGATCCCATCAGTTTCCACTCTAAATTCTGTGGGAGTGACGGTGGCAGTGTTAAAGAAAGGTTATCTGAACCACACCATAAGGCTACACTCTTACTCCAATTTACCTCGCCAAAAGAGGACGCAGAGAAATATTTTAGGAAACGCTGCACTGCAGCAACACTTCTTGGGCCTTTAATCAGGATGCAAACACCATCAGCATAAGCTGTGACCACAAATCTTGAACCACCTATGGCTCCCAAATACTGAGTTATTCGCTGCCTTATTAATGCTAAAAGTGGTTCAAGGGCAATTATATACAGAAGTCCAGAAAGGGGACAACCCTGACGGATACCCCGTCGGAAAGGAAAGGGGGAACATAAACTATTGTTGACTTTCATCATACAGAAGGTGTTAGTGTATAAAAGTTTAACATAGGAGATGAAAGTTTTGCCAAAACCCATCTGCTCCAGAACAGAAAACAAATATGTGTGATCAACTTGATCAAAAGCCTTTGTTTGGTCAAGAAACAACAACCCAAAACTGGCACACAATTACTTATTACAAGAAATAATATCCCTTATCAAAAATATATTATCGTAAATTGACCTTCCTGGTACACAGTAGATCTGGTCTTTGGCCTTTGACAACAGGTGCATGACTGCTCTTCTGCAGGACAGGGGAAGCTCTCCAACATGAAAGCATTCATCAAATACCTCAAGAAGGACAGGCCTCACAAGATTCCAAAAAGACTTATAGAACTCTGCAGGAAAACCATCAATCCCAGAGGCTTTACCATGTTTCAAGTGCAGCAGCCGAAAATGACATGTTCAGTGTGCGTTGCTGATCCTCCTCAAGTCTCGGAGGCCCAGTAGTCAGTTCCTGCAAGGTCTCATTACTAATGCTCTGGGGAGTACAAGTTTGCATAAAAACCCTTCAAAACAGACTTAATCTCCTGTTGGGAGGTCACTATTGACCCATTAGCAGCACGTAGCCTGTGAATCTGTTGTGATTTTTTAACAGAGTTCTCCAAACTAAAAAATTCCTTATTTGGCATATGCAAAGTCGAATTCGTTCTCATGCGTACCAAGGTGCCCATTCCCCGCTGCCGTACCAAATCAGTCAAGATTGCCTTTTTAGTCCATAACAGCCGGTCACCTGTAGTGTCTTTCCTAGCCCCATTAATGTTTTGCTCCATGGCTGCAATTTCAGCCTTTAACAAATCAAGCGAGAGATTTTGCAATTTAGTGGTATAAAGACTCTATTGTTGACAGAACGATTTGACCTGACCCTTTGCAAGGTCCCACCACAGTCGAAGGTTAGCACAGTTTATGGATTTATCGTGTAAGCACGGGCTGTGCCTTGTCCCGCCAGAAGGTGTTGAAATGGATGACAATGGATGACACATTCACAATGATGATCTTTTGGGTGTTGCAATAGAACTCCCGCTATCAGATGTCCCTTATAAATTTCCTTAAAGACAATCTTCCGAGCAGGAATTCTATCACTTAAGGCGATGGCAACCCCAGCTTTGGGTGTGGTAAAACCACTCAACCATCACTGCCCTCGATAAAGTTTACCCCATTCAGCAACCAGGGTGTTCGTAGCAAGGGTCTCTTGTATCAAGATTATGTCGGCTTTCACCCTCTCCATTGCCTGAATTGTCTGCATTTTTCGTAAGGGGGTACAACCCCCATTGATATTCAGGGATGCAATACATATCTCTCGCATTGTCATTCTACAAAGGTAGCTCACCCTCCGCCTGCAATTCTTTATTCGCCTTTGTAACCGCTTTTCGAAGACGCTGAAATTGGGCCTCCGAAATTTCCTGAGGGTAATTTCTTTGCAGGAGAGGTCTTGCAACCCTGATGAAAGTTTTCACATCGGGAAAATGATCTTTAATTACAACATAGCGTTGCCGAAACGTCTCGTTTAAGAAACTGATGACGTTTTCCTTTGTTACTTCCATTGTTCTTCTTCCTGATGATCGCTCACAGAAACAAGGCTTTGAGCTTCCTTATCCAGCTCCCTAACCACATCAACGTTGGAACTCCTTTGTTATGTGTCAGGTGCTGGTACACCATCTGTGTCATCAACACTGCAGTCTTCTTGTTGCATCTCCAGGGACACATCTGTACCAATGCTGTTGCCTATTATAGGTCTGTTTAGACCAGGGGTGGGGAACCTTTTTCCTGTCAAGGGCCATTTCGATTTTTAGAACATCCTTTGAGGGCCATGCTAAATTATTGAATACATATATCGGACTCACATAATGCGATGGCTGGAACTGTTTCTCTTTGGCGAGGCGTTTGGTGTCAGGTGGTAGTGATGATGATGCTACTCGCAGCTGGTTTTGCAGGTTTGGGTCAGTCAGTCTTGAGCGGAACCGAGTCTTTGCAAGAGTCAGTTTTGAAAAGAACTGCTCACAGCTGTAGGTCGTCCCAAACAGTGATGCAAACTTCAGTGCATGTCTCCTCAGAATGGGAAAATCCTCAGCACGTACATACAGTTTGTAGAACTCGAGCAAAGGGAGGTTGTTATACCTAGCTTTGAGCTCGTCATTGCTTTGCAGCTCAATGATTTCGTGTTGTAGGTTGTCAGGCACATCAGCTGGTTCCACATTAAACGGCGTGGCAAATATGTTCAGTTCCCTTTGTTTACTTTTCATGTCCTGGAACCTCTCTCCAAATGCCTGGAGGAGTTTTGCACACTCAGCAGCATATTCAGATGTCACAGCAGGCTTTTGTTCTTGCAGAGTGGGAAAGTGGATAGTGTTTCCCCTTTCCAGTTGCACTTGCCACAGCTTTAGTTTAGCTTCAAATGATTTCACATGTGATTGCAGAGAGCTGAGAAGCTGGTTGGGACCTTGGAGCTTGACGTTCAGCTCTGACAGGTACTTGGTAATGTCCACCATGAAGCCCAACTCACACAGCCACTTGCGATCACTGAGTTCCATGACAGGTTTCCCCTTCATCTCCATGAACTGTTTCACTTCTTCTCTCAGTGAGTAAAACCGTGTGAGCATATTTCCGCGACTCAGCCACCGCACCTCACAGTGGTAAACCAGATCTCCGTACTCTGACTCTAGTTCACTCAGTAGCTCCTTGAACTGGCGGCTGTTCAGCCCTCTGCTTTTGATGACGTTTATGGTGGAAACGATAGTTGTCATCACATTGTTGAGCTTCAGGGACTGTGCACACAGATTCTCTTGGTGTATGATACAGTGGCATACAACTAACTCACTTGGATCGAGACTGAGACGACTCATTTCTTTTTTGAACAATGCAGTCAATCCCTTTTGCGCACCAACCATGGCTGGGGCTCCATCCGTGGCCAGGCCACTTAACTTGTCAAACTGCAGTTCGAATTTGTTCATAGCCAAAACAACTTGCTCAAACAAATCCTCACCTTTGGTGGTGCCATGCATGGCTTGCAAAGACAGCAACTCCTCCCTCGTATCAAACTTAGCTGTAATCCCCTGCACAAAAATGGCTAGTTGGGCGGTGTTTGTTATGTCCGTTGTCTCATCGCAGGCCAGAGAGAAAAACTGAAAATCTCTTGCGGTGTCCTTCAGTGTTTTCTCAATATCTTGTGCCATGTCAGTAATCCGATCTGAGACAGTTCTTCGAGACAAACTGACACTTTGGAACAATTTTAATTTGTCCGGTGCGAGCAGCTCTGCAGCGGCAACAAGGCACTCCTTCACAAATTCTCCTTCTGAATGCAGCATCAGCTTCTTAGCGATTAGCTCACTCACCACAAAACTAGCATGCGTAGTGTTGTCTCGGTCAGATTGTGGTCTTATGAAGACTGCTTGTTGAGCACCAAAACTCCGCCGAAGAACGTTAACTTTATCCAAGTGCATTTGTCCTTTCAACTTGTCCAGTTTAGCATGTTTCGAGCTGTAGTGACGCTCGAGGTTGGCCTTTTTCATCACCGAGAGCGCTTCCCGACAAACTAGGCATACTGGCTTGCCTTTTACTTCCACAAAGAAATAATCGTTTGCCCATTTCTCTTGGAAAGCGCGACATTCCGCATCTACCTTTCTTTTCTTGTTCGTCGCCATGTTTGCATATACTGAATGAAATGATGACATGAGATCACGTGATCACTTGACTGTCCGGAAGGTCGCATATCGCAGTTACGACTATCCGGAACTCACTTGACTGTCCGGAAGGTCGCATATCGCAGTTACGATTAATCGCAAATTAGTTTTAATTTGATGGCAATTATTCTGTTAGCGCCAACATATTTTGCCAACGTCAAATAAATGAATAAGTTCTCAAATGTGCCGTCCGAGGCAGCATCTGCTCGCCACGTTCGGCATTCGTTGACTGTTACAACACGTGAAAGCTCGCTCCTCTCTGATTGGTTGAATCGTTTTTGGCCATAACTTGGTTACCCTTTGTCCGATTAATTTAAAACCTTGAAAAGGAGAGATTACTGGAATTATAGATAGATGAATTGCCTCGCGGGCCGGATCAAACGGTCTCGCGGGCCGTATACGGCCCGGAGGCCGGAGGTTCCCCACCCCAGGTTTAGACCATCATCCTTGGTCATTATAACCGGATGTGAGCAACAACCATTATCACTCAGCACCCGAGACTGATAGTTGTCACAAGGTACAGTCACGTGAAAAAGTAAGTACACCCCATGTAAAGTTTTGACTTTTTCAACATATTTCAACATAGAGCTATTTGATCTTCATTTCAACAATATTAATAGATAAAGGTGATATAATATAACAAATATCATGAAACATTTACATTTTGTAGTCCATTGTATAATTTAAATAAACATGAATGCAAATTTCGCATGTGGAAAAAGTAAGTACACCCCTACATTTATCACTACTTCAAATACCTAAAATTAGAATGAGGTGCACCAGCTCAGGTGCAAATGATGAGAACATCATTAGAGAGGAGCTTGGAGGAACCTGTCTTATTTAAACCTCAAACATTTAGTTTGGTTTGCTCTTTGTTGTTGAAGTGTGCGGCATCACCATGCCCAGATCAAAAGAGCTCTCTGAGGCCTTCAGACAGAAGGTTATAGATGCCGACGAGTCTGGGAAGGGATTTAAAAAGATCTCCAAACAATTTGAAATCAATCATTCGACTGTCGGGAAGATCATCTACAAGTGGAGAAGATTCCAAACAACTGCCAACTTGTTCAGACCAGACCGCCCCAGCAAGTTCAGCCCGATAGCAGACCGCAAGATGCTGTAAGAGGTCTCTAAGAACCCCCAGAATGTCATCATGGGACCGACAGGTAGCTCTTGAAACTGTTAATGTCAAAGTGCACGAATCTAACATTAGAAAGAGGCTGCACAAATTTGATCTACATGGGCGGTGTGCCAGGAGGAAACCTTTGCTGTCCAGAAAGAACATCAGGGCAAGACTAAGGTTTGCCAATGAACACCTCAGCAAAGACCAGCACTCTGGAACAATGTGCTCTGGACAGATGAGTCAAAGGTAGAGCTATTTGGCCACAGCACCAGAAGACATGTTTGGCGAAAACCAAAGACAGCATTTGACCACAAGAACCTGATACCAATTGTAAAGCATGGTGGTGGAAATATTATGGTTTGGGGCAGCTTTGCTGCATCAGGGCCTGGGCAGCTCACCATCATAGAATCCACTATGAATTCTTCATTGTACCATAGGGTGCTTGAGGATAATGTGAGGCCATCTGTCGGAAAGTTGAAGCTCAACCCAAGGTGGACCTTGCAACATGACAATGACCCTAAACATACCAGTAAATCCACCAAGGAATGGCTGAAAAGAAAGAAATGGAGGGTTCTGGAATGGCCAAGTCAAAGCCCAGATCTAAATCCCATCGAGATATTGTGGGGGGATTTGAAACGAGCTGTGCATGCAAGAAACCCCTCAAACATCGCACAGCTGAAATAATTCTGCATGGAGGAGTGGGCAAAAATTTCTCCCAGTCGATGTCAGAGACTGGTAGACAGTTATAAGAAATGCCTACTTGAGGTTATTTCTGCCAAAGGGGGCAATACCACCTATTAGAGCCAAGGGTGTACTTACTTTTTCCACATGTGAAATTTGCATTTACGTTTATTCAAATTATACAATGGACTACAAAATATTAATGTTTCATGATATTTGTTATATTATATCACCTTTATCTATCAATATTGTTGAAATGAAGATCAAATAGCTGGCTGTATGTTGAAATATGTTGAAAAAGTTAAAACTTTACTTGGGGTGTACTTACTTTTTCACGTGACTGTACAATGGTTCCATCATCACAACCAATATAGGTACTTTGGTTTTCTTCAAGAAGAGCAAGGGGTGAAGTTCTACTCTCATCTATTTCATCACCACCTTGCCCATCTTGCCAAGAATCATCAGCATAGTCTGAGATACTGTTTGCCTGTACGAGTATCGCTTTGCTACCTTTGTCTTCAATCTCGGCGCTCAAAAAGGTACGTTTTAAGCTCTTCTTAGCCCCGGTGCCTTTCATCAATACTTCCTCATATACCATATTGTCTTGAGGTTGTAGCCTCTTGTCCACATCGACTGGATGCTCCGCTGTTGCACTAACCTCAGCAACACCGCCACCATTTGCCACACCCTGTTCTTCTGGTGTGGATCTCTGTACTCCACCAGGCTCATTAACTGGGGGCACTGCATCAGTCACAGGGGGAGGGGGGCCGACCCAGCTGCTGTAGCGTAAGTCTTTTTGGCGTCTGGACAATACTGATTAGTGTGTCTGTGTGCTCCACATCCGTAGCAGATCAAGGTCTCGGTGGCCATGAAAATCCTATATTCATGCTTGCCTACTTTAAAAGTGTGGGAGGTGTTCAACTGTTTCGCTGCGTCTTTTAGAACAAAACAAAAACGTCTAAACGATTGTACATGCTTCAATCTGCCGTTTCTCGTACGTAGAGGAACCGTAATGATTTGAGAGACGACAGTACCAAACTCACCGAGCTTATGTAGGATTTCCTAGAAAAGGCGGAACATTGCTCAGAATGACTTTAACAACAAACATTCTGAGTATTGCGCTGCAATACAGGTCCCCTACCGGCAGTCTGTCGTCCCGAAAACCGCAAGGTCGCTCCGTGGAGCAGCCTGCACGTATTGCACTGTGTGAATTATATAATTACCAACTCACGGTCTGAGGTAACTCGGCTAAAAAGTATCCGATTTGCACCAAATCAGGTTCATGAATGGTTGCACAGATCCCTACTTCTCACTAAAAGGGGAAAAAGAATGTAAATCAGAGTTAAAATAAGCCCGCAAGGTCGCTCCATGGAGCAGCCTGCACGTATTGCACTATGTGTGAATTATATAATTACCAACTCACGGTCTGAGTTAACTCGGCTAACAATTATCCAATTTGCACCAAATAAAGTTTATGAATGGTTGCACAGACCCCTACTTCTCACTAAAAGTGGAAACAGAATGTAAATTGGAGTTAAAACAAGGAATATTAACAGCTTTGACTTACCGCACTCCAAATTATAGTCCGGAAAACTGTTGGGGAAATTACCAAAGTTCAAAGTGCCATAACTTTGTCAAAAATGATGGAAACGTCGTGAAGTTCGAACTTGATCTGTAACTTATCATGAGGAAACCATGTACCAAGTTTGAAATCATTAGCATTAAGAGTTTAGAAAAAAAAAGTCCGGAAAACTTTTCTTTACGTGACGGACTGACAGACTGACAGACGGACAGACGGAGGGACGGAGTGCAAACCTATAGTCCCCTCCGGTGTACACCGGTAGGGGACTAATAACTGCCGGCGTGTCCATCGACGACACAGGAACAAACAGATCGTTTCCCAAAGTCAGACCGTTCTGTACAACAATGTCTGCAAGACTCACTTGCGAGACAAATACCACAATTTTGTGATTTATACGGGACGCGGCACGAATGTTACTCACGTCGATCAAATCCACAATCGCGAGCAAAATGTCATCCATTTCAACTCCTTCTGGTGGGACAAAGCACAGTCCAGGCTTACGCGATAAACCCTCATTCTACATCTCTGCTATGCATATCTTCATAACATTATTGAAACGTGCATTTCGTACTTTCATTTCACTCTAATTTTAATCCTAATTCTTCAACATCTACAAACATGCAACCCCCCTCCCCCCCAATGCACAATTGCTAGGTCCATATATAATCTTGGCAGGAGGTCCACCTTCTGTCTCCCATTTCTTTATTACCCTCTTCCTCGTACTCTGTAGCTGCTGCTAAAACAATAAACTCAATTGGGGGAGTTGTCACAAGAGGATCAAGTAAAACTGAAAACGATGGCATGCCGGACAGCCTTGAGTACCACGATGGCATGTTTACCAGGAGGCCGCCATCTTGTTCAACATGTCGAGCACTCTGCTCCTTTGGATTGCTTGCTTGATCACGTTGAATCAAGTATGTCGCTTGGCGAGCGATATCAACAAGCTGCTTGCTAACGGAACACACCCTAGATATGAGAAGTAAATTAAACAATTATTTTGCTGGGAACAAAGAAAAATATGTCCACTTGTACGAAGTTGACGAATAAAAACTTGAGAGCAACAGCTTTTCAAAACATGCATTGCAATAGATGAAGCCCTGTGTCTATATTCCTGATAGCTTATACTCCAAGGTTTACAAGCAAATGTGGGACTTCACACAAGTTGAAGTAATACTGCAGTGACTTGAGACTTGCCCTCAAAGACTTGAGACTTGATTTGAGACTTGCCCTCGAAGGCTTGAGACTTGATTTGAGACTTGATCTCAAAGGCTTGAGACTTCTTTTTTTTTTTTTCTTCTTTTTTTTTGTATACTGAATCGAGGCTCGTGAAAGAGCTCAAAGGATTGAGACTTGCCCTCAAAGGCTTGAGACTTGACTTGAGACTTACCCTCAAAGACGTGAGACTTGCCCTCAAAGACTTGGGATTTGACTTGAGACTTGATGTGAGACTTGCCCTCAAAGACTTGAGACTTGCCTTCAAAGACTTGAGACTTGGCTTAAGTGATTTGAGACTTGGCACAAGTGACTTTGTTGTCATCTCTGCTATATACCCTCATTTGTTTTCATGCCAATAGCTCAAACCACCACTCCTGTGTCAACCATCTCAGTTGTCTTCTTTAGTGTAGCAGCATAGCAAACCTGTTGTGCATTTTGTGATACAAGCACCAAATTTGGCACAAATGTACATTAATATGTTGCGAACATTTTCAGATATTGGGCCACTTGAAATTCCGTAATTTTTTTTTTCAAATTTTTTCAAATTTCGTAATTTCAAATTTTTCGGGTGACACCGTCACAATTTCGGTCTTCGAGGCCGGCCGATATAGTGGGGCGGCTTAGCCCAAATATTCAAAAGAATTGTGCATTTTGTGATACAAGCACCAAATTTGGCACAAATGTACATTAATATGTTGCGAACATTGTGTGGTCAGCAATGAAGACGAGAGTCTGAATTACATGTATGCAAAAGACCTTGTGAACCAGTGAAGCAAATACACGGGTAAGCATGAATTAAATCTAGGGCATGATATAATTTCCATGATGTTTACCTCTACACTCAATGGTGGAAGGAGGTAATGTTTTGATCCCAGCTTGTCTGTATGTCTGTTTGTCTGTTAGTCCACAAAATTCCAGACAAAGCTTGTAGTAGTGGTAGTTGTAGTGGTAGTGGTGATAACAGAAATTGTTATATAGAACTGAACTTATATTATTATTATATGCAGAAAATAACTTCATTTCTATATGCCCTGCAGTGGACAGGTTAATTGGTTTATGCACTGAAGGGGTCACCCTGGTGTGCACTGCTGTGTTCTGCCTCACTGAGTTGTTCAGGTATGATGTACTCAGCACAAGCTTCCGGTCGGCCCGGAGGTGGGGGTGCGGGGCCTGTCACGGAACGTCAAAACAAACGGCCTGCCGGGGCCGCCCAAAAGTCGGGCGTGAGGGGCGCGTCCACTAATGGAACGCCTCTCGCTTCCCAGATCGAGGGCCACGTGGTCAGGAGAACCTCGTCCCTTCCGGTCACACTTTGCCTATCGGCCGGCCTCGAAGACCGAAATTGTGACGGTGTCACCCGAAAAATTTGAAATTACGAAATTTGAAAAAATTTGAAAAAAAAAATTACGGAATTTCAAGTGGCCCAATATCTGAAAATGTTCGCAACATATTAATGTACATTTGTGCCAAATTTGGTGCTTGTTTCACAAAATGCACAATTCTTTTGAATATTTGGGCTAAGCCGCCCCACTACTTCCCAGTCAGTGAATGCAAACCTTACTTCAACTGCAAGCTCTCTGAATTATGACCTTGACTCTGTAATATGGCTCAAACAACCTCGTTAAATTCATTCTGATCCCAAATAAAGTCTAAATTCCAAATGTTGTTCCCTCTCTTCTCACATATATCACTTCGCTCACACACTTACATCATTAGCATTCTGGGAATTGAAGTTTCCTCTGAAGCCACATCTAGTAACAATTGCCAGCATTAATCTTGCAACCTTCACTTCCAGTTTTTCACCGAATAATTCACATGGCTCTTTACTCCATGCGATTTTTCTTAAACTAGAAGGATACTGTCCAGAGTGGTCTTGTCTTTCCTTTTTTTGTTGCTCTTACCTGTCAGGAGTTGTATCTTCATTGTGTTGTGTAAACATGAATGTATCTGTTGCTCTTTGTTATTGTACATATAAACAGCACTCTGCCATATGCTCTGAACTATCTCTTCTTTCCTTCTTCTTTTTTTTTGGATACAAAATCGAGGCTCGTGTAAGCGCCAACATTAATGACAAAAAAAAACCGACACATAAAACATAAGATAAAGGGAGCGGGAGACAAGATTGGGAGAGAGAGGGAAGCACACAAGTTCAATATTTGAGAGCAGGGACATCGGGAGATCTGTAGGAGGGAGAGGGCTTGGGGGGAGGTGGCACGAGAAGGGGTGGGGGGGGGGGGGTCGGAGAGGTATAAAACACATGGACACTGCTCAGACTTCCAGGAAACAAGTCGGAATTTCAAAAAAGTGGAATTGGGGTGAATTAACGGGGGTAGAAAAGATCAAGATTTTGGATGGGGGAAGACAAGAGATGGTGGTGAACAGCTGTTTTAAAGTGATATATTCTTAATTGTCCTTAATGTGATATATTCTTATTTTCGACTGTTTCTGAGGTACAGCTCACACACACATATAGACAGAGACAGCAGACAACAGGACTTGACATAAGTCAAACATGGCCGTTGCGGTTTAAGGAAGTTTCTTCTCGAAACACTGGGTGACAGTGGGGTGCTTTCGTATTCGCAGTCAGCCAGACAATTTTGGGAAGAAATCAACCTCCCCAAGAAATGCCAACCAATTGGGTTTGTCCATGTTCTATCCTCTAAATGCTGAGCATCAAGGAAGGAAGCAGCACATACCATGTATAGCTCATCTGAACGAAGTTCCGGGGAGCTTATGCACGTCGTCCAGCCGTCAGTCTGTCAGTCCGTCAACACTTGCAAATTCTTCTCCGAAACCGCTGATGGGATTGTGACCAAACTTGACACAAATGATATTTATGTTGTGACTAAAGTTTGTGCACAGCATTAAAGAAAATTGGGGTAAAAGGGGGTCTACCTGGGAATTTGCTTCCCAGTTCCACGTTTAACCCCCCAAAATAGGAATTTGCTTTTTCCTCTGAAAATACACACACTAGTTTGATGAAACTTGACCACAACCTTCATCCTTTTTAGTCCATAACATTTTAGTCCGGGCTGTACCAAGGTTTGTTCACGGCATTAACAAATCTGCCCCTTTGGGGTGTACAGGGAGAGGGGGGGTTGCCCCCCAAAATAGGTCTTTTCTTTCTTCTCAGAAACTACACATGCAATTCCGATGAAACTTGACCACAACCTTCATCACCTGGGCTGTACCAAAGTTTGTTTACGGCATTAAAAAAAAAAATCGGGATCTAAGATATTCTATGGGGAGGGGGGGGGGGTGGGCTAGGTTGTCTCCAAAAGAGTTTTTTCTTGTTTGTTTAAAGTCTTATGATTACGTTAGTATGATTGTACATGCTGCCTTGTCTTCTAGCAACCATTGAATTTGGTTAAAAATGCCAGGATACGGTTTAAAATACCTTTAGTCAGTGTAGTATACAGCTTTATTCTACCAGGTGAGCACCCAGGGGTATTGCCCCTATGCTTATATCTGGTATACTCTGCTCTGATCAGAATCAACCCCTGACCTACCAGACGGATAGCAGATACTCTAACCACAATAAGTAAGGGGAAAAACAAAATACTTATGAAACCTCATGCACTCTTCCCTACCCATCAAAGCTTCCCACACCGATTGGTTTATCCAAGTTCCCTTCTATTTTGCCCTTCAACTCTGCTGTTGGTGCCCCCATGCTCCTCTTTCTGTTGTTCCTTTTGTTCTGCAGCATCCCGATCCATTCAGTGTTCGAGCTCTTCCACAGGCCTTGTCTCTGTATACACAAAAATAACAACCTACGTTAAAGCATGAAACCATTTAACTTCAATTATCAATAAATAAATTGAAAGAAATAAAAAACATTTGTGCTCCTCTTTCTATTCTTCCTATTGCCGATGTGTTCCATCATGCCTTTCCTACTCTCAAATGTCTGCCCCATCTATCATACAATAATTATTTGTTACATCCTCATTTCCTTTCATGACACATACTTCCTGTTGCCGGCTCAATTGCAAAACCATGTTAAAACTTTCCCACTCGCACTTGCCGTTCTCACCAACTCCACTTTATTTATTTATTTATTTATTTATTTCAACAAACCCTTGCTCATGCTTGGAATACATGCCTATCTCCACTTTATGTTACTGAACTGGCAAGGTTTACAAAAAATTGATCAGACCAGTGGTGAGGACCATGCCTGCTCACATGAAAACACAAGGTCCCTTCTCTACTGTTACCTGCTCACCCGGACCCTTATCACGCTGTCTCTGGATGCTGGACCCTGCTCACCTCTGTCAGTGTTCTCCTTTGTGTGATTCTCCCTCTCTAACCCGTCTCGTCCACCAATATCTGAGGTCTGCACTCCAACTTCATCGATCTGCCCATCCAGGAAGCTGCAGCTAACCCCGATATTGTACCGGTATGTCTTTGTTATGAGAAAAACGACTACCCCCATTAAAATTACTACCAGCCCATAAAAAAAACTCAGAATAATGACGAGATTAATATTAAAACGCAGAAGGCAGCCTGAATGATAACAAAGAGTGGAGGTGCAACTGCTGACCACCGGGTGTTAACAACACAGTCGCTCTTACAGCACCTCAGGTTGCCGCGAACGGCGTATCGGAAGGCACCAAGCCTGCATCTCCTGTTTTATATCTACGATTATTATACAATTTAGAATAATGATGAGATTAATATTAAAACTCAGAAAGCAGTCCGAATAATAATAATGAGTGGAGATGCAGCCTCGGACCATCTGCTGTGAACAACACCACTGCTCTTACAGCACATCCGGTTGCCCTGAATATTGTGTTTGAATGCGCCAGGCCCAGGCTTATACTTACTTTTTCCACATGCGAAATTTGCATTTATGTTTATTTAAATTATACAATGTACTACAAAATGTAAATGTTTCATGATATTTGTTATATTATATCACCTTTATCTATCAATATTGTTGAAATGAAGATCCAATAGCTGTATGTTGAAATACAGACTTGGCATTTAATATGGAATATTTTTTTTGTGGGGGTGAACTTACTTTTCAAGATGTCTTAGAGCCAAAAGTTCATTGGAATTATGTTGAAATTATTCTAGATTTTGTTAATGTGACCTTTAAAAGAAACAAAAACCACATTTGACATTTTGAAGCAAATAAATTGATCCTTGAAAGTGATGTAAACTCATATCGAACTCAATTCACGGACAGTACTGTGTTAAACTTCTGTACGTTTGTCATCTTGGAAGACAAAGTTTCCTCGAAAGGCTGCACGAGCAAATGGAAGCAATGTTTCGTAAAGAATGACCCTATACTTGAACTGGTTCAGGTTTCCATTCAGAACAACCAGGTCAGTTTTGCCCCGTGCATGAAAAGCAGCCCAAACGGTCACCCCACCACCTCCAGCTTGGACTCTTGGCACTATACAATCTTCGTTGTGGGCTTCATGCACTTGTCTGCGCACTCAGACGCGGCCATCTTGACGATAGACCAGAAATCTAGACTCGTCACTGAAGGTCACGTGATTCCAGTGTCCTGGCTGCCATTGACGGTGCCCTCTGGCCCACTGCAATCAGCGCTGGCTGTGTTGTCTGGTCCGGCGTGGCTTTCTCAGAGGATGCCTGGCACGATAGCCTGCTTGAACCAGTTGTTGGTTGACTAGCCTTCTGGATACAGGCGCATTTGTCAGTTGCTGCCACTCAGCCCTAAGCTGATTAGCTGATTTGGTACGGCCATTGCAGACTAACCGGTGCAGCTGGCGATCATCTCTCCTTGTGGTTCTGCGTGGATGTCCTGGCCTCGGTATTGGAGGAGGGACACCCCTCTGAGCATTTTGTTTCAGGATCTTTGACACCTGACCTTGAGTGATGCCATACTGCCGAGCAATAGCACGCTGTTTCATGCCAGAATTTCGTAAAGCCACCACTCCATGACAAACAGCATTGTCAAGTTGATGGACCATCTCCAGAGGAAGCGGCAATAACTTTTGTGGACGTGCAGCAGTTGTTTTCCACTAATACAGAACGCAACAACCCTTATTTACCCGATTGTGAGGCCAATCGTCAAATGTACCTGTCCTTACATTTTGTCACGCCACCTGTGATATAATCCTGTTATTTACTTCTTGCTGCGAAAGACAATCAGTGACATGGTTCTTTCAACAAAGACATCACCGAAGGGTAAAATAAACTCACCAGATTGATATACTGAGTTCAGAAAGTAAACCCAAGTCAAGAAAAAAAATATTCCATATTAAATGCCAAGTCTGTATGTTGAAAAACTCAAAACTTTACATGGGGTGTAATTACTTTTTCACGTGACTGTATATATATACATCGCATCCTCTCATTTGTTCTTCAAGCGGGGATGTAAATCTGGCTGTTCCATTTGCATTTACTAGCTTTGTGGATGATCAATATTAAATAAATACGTATCCAAAAGGGTAGGCCCTTATCTGCTGGTGATTGCTCTTAATTTCCTGTTTGAGATTAGCTGCATCATTAACATGACTTGTAATTTTTGGCAGTACTCGTATGTGGATATGGCAGTCAAGCATGGCCTTTACTTGTGCCCTAATTATTGTGACAACCTGTGATGTAAAACTTGTGAAGAGATATGGAATGGCAATGATGAAATGCTCAACAGTGGCATGGCGTTGGATTCACATTTGAGTGGAACTGTAGAGTAGCACAACAATTTTGTTACAAGGTAGCTTCAAAAAACTTGTACAGTTGTAATCAGT
>NC_136263.1:85914889-85999889 GCF_964187855.1 Myxine glutinosa | reverse complement strand
GGGTAGAAAAGATCAAGGTTTTGGATGGGGGAAGATAAGAGATGGTGGTGAACAGCTGTTTGAAAGACCTGGAGGGAGGAGTGGGATAGAAGAGAGTGAAGGAGTTAGTTCCAGAGGCGGGAGAAAAGAGGAATGAAGGAGTGAAGGTGAGCAGAGAGCCTTGATTTTGGCAGTTTAACCATAAGAGGGTTGCAGGCAGATCTTGTGCGACCTGCAGGAATATTTGGGGGACAGAGCACAGACAGAGCTGGGGGGGGGGGGGGGAAAGGAGTCGGTAGAAGACAGAAAGACTCGGTAGAAGTAGAAGTCGGTAGAAGACAGGTAGTTTTGGAGTAAGCTGACGTTTCACATAGGATTGTCATTTTTGACATGTTGGGATTGAGGGCTCATTACTTTGCAAGTATGTTGATCATTCTAGTTGTGTGTGTGTGTGTGTGTGTGTGTGTGTGTGTGTGTGTGTGTGTGTGTGTGTGTGTGTGTGTGTGTGTGTGTGTGTGTGTGTGTTTGTCTGTCCGCTCACGTGTACTTACCTGCATGTCACAATTTTAAACCGATCTTCACGAAACTTCAAGTCCTCCATTTTCATCCGATTGATTTGAAATTTGAATAGGATTTCCATATCAATGAACTTAATTCAACCACCATCTATTTTTTTAGATCAGCGTAGGCCAAAACGTTAACATAGGCCAAAGGGCAACAACCTTTTCAAATTAATAAAATCCTCAATTTTCATCTGAATGACTTGAAATTTGAATAGGATTTTCATATCAGCTTAGTGAATTCAACACCAATTATATTTTGAGGTCAACATAGGTCAAAAGGTCAACATAGGCCAAATTTCTAAAATTGTCAATTTTCATCCAATTAACTTAAAATTTGAAGACGATTTGCATATCAGGTCACTGAATTCAAAGACCAATTATGTTTGAGGTCAAAAGGATGCTCTACTGAGTGTCATTCTACTTTGTAAGTGTCGCTCGATGAGTGAGTTTTCATTAGTTTGTTAGATCTCCCTCTATTCAAATGTCGATAACTTTTTGCCCAAATGAGGCCAATTGAGGAATGCAATTTTCCTAATCCACATAAAATGTTGCTTCCAACTCACCAAACATGTTTGGGGCATAATTTATTTTTTGTTTGGGGTTCCACTCTAATTTGATCATCCTATCGGTGCACATGCGTGTAGGACTTCAAATGTCGAAACAGATAATAGTCACTGCGAGGGGCAGGGTTTGATGGCAGGTAGTGGAAGGTTATCCTCTTACCTGTAACCACATTCATGACTGCTGGCTTCCATAATACTGGACATATACAATTACATTTTTTTTGAAGAAAGAGCACAGCTCTGGATAACTAACCTAATTGTTGTTTTTCCTTGATGGCCTGCCACAATATTGCACGAGGCTGACATAATATACACTCTTGATAAATCCGCTGCTGAATCCAATGACTTCTCGTCTTTAAATCACTGTCAGTTGTTCTGTTAAAGGTGCACGATGCACTTATGAGCAGAGGCAGAATTTGTGCTACTGCTGCACAAAATTTCACTGAAGCAATTGCCCTTCAGGTTTACTTGGCCTTCCACCCATATTACCTTGGCCACCCAATTTCTGGTTGCAAATAATAACATAGTCGGTGGCCACAAGGTGTGATGTCATGACTAATATCACATCGCAGGTGCACTCTAAACGGTGGACCACAAATCCTTGACACCTTGAACGTGACTTAAGATTGAACTAAGGCTGCTGTTTAATTAACCTGCTGTAAAAAGGGTAAACTCATTACATTCATTGAGTAGATCATTTCTGATGAACTCATTTACCTCCTCTCATAAAACAATTGTTTTTTCTCAGTATGCACAACATTGTTCATGAAAAGGTATGAACCCTTAAATTATTTGTATGTTTTTGTAACACCATGCACTCTTAGGGTGTTTGGAATTTTGTCAGGATGGAAGTGCGAGCTCATTTCATTCCAATTCAAGACTTATACTCCAATTAACCCCACCTAACCCAACCTGGACTCCTACATGTGGGTCACCATTTTCATTCACTCCCCTCTATTTTATTTTCCTGGTCATTTACTACCTTGTTTGATGTGTCCACATTATCATTGTGTTACGGCCTGGTGTTGGCTTAGCGGCTAGGGTGCCGGCGTGGGATCCTAGGATCCTGAGTTCTGAATCCCGGTCGATCATTGAGTTAACGCCAGGGGGGTTGACTCAACCTGTCATCCTTCAGAAGTTGGCAAATTGAGTACCGTGAAATGGGGTGAATAGGGACAGCAAGGTGAATAGGGACACAAACTGAAAAAAGTTCGGAAACTTTTTTCGCTGAAAATTGATAAACATACTGATTTGTTGATATTTGGGTTGAAAGTGTTCTCTTGTTTTTTTTAAAGCAACTTATAGACCCTATTAACCCCATATATGGGTTAAATAGGAATAAATAGGATTTTTATGGCTGTCCCTATTCACCCCGTTTTACGGGTGAATAGGGACAGTCACTAATACAAAAAAATAATAATCAAGAAATAGGGACAGTTTGGAGAAACTTTTTATCCCATATTTTTTTTCATTGGCACCGTGGTTTATATTATGGGTGCATATTATGTGCATCCATCTGAGCTATCAATTTAGCAATAAGTTGGAAACTCAGGATTGTTTCTTGATTATGTTTTTTGTATTAGTGACTGTCCCTATTCACCCATAAAACGGGGTGAATAGGGACAGCCATAAAAATCCTATTTATTCCTATTTAACCCATATATGGGGTTAATAGGGACTATAAGTTTCTTTTTAAAAAAACAAGAGAACACTTTCAACCCAAATATCAACAAATCAGTATGGTTATCAATTTTCAGCAAAAAAAAGTTTCCGAAGTTTTTTCAGTTTGTGTCCCTATTCACCTTGCTGTCCCTATTCTCCCAATTTTACGGTACCAGCTCACTGGTAATTCCCTGTGTGTCGCAAGAGGCGACCAACAGGGTTGGCGGCAGGAAGGGCATCCGGCCATAAAACATTGCTTCAAAAAGGGGACCACGGTCATTGCTAATCGGGGCACTGCATCAGCAGCACAAACGCGCTTCCAGAGAAATGATGCAACCAGCAGCCGCAGGCTGCATATGAAACAACAACAATATCATTATGTTTACATTATGATATACATTAATAATAATAATACAAGGTCAAGGCACGTGGAAGAGCTAGTACAAGGAAGTAACATAACAAAAGCAACAGTAGAGGGAAGGGAAACATCAACTATTGGGTGTAGGAAGGAATGAGGAGTAGGGAGGACACCTGAAGTGGACAAGATGGGTACAGAAGCAAACACTCCGGAAGGAAAAACTGCAAAATTGGGAGTAGATGGACTTGGGGGTGGGGAGGATGGTTATTAGGGGTAGGAAAAAAATCATGGTTTTAGATGGAGGATGATCTGAGATGGTGGTGAACAGCTGTCCTGAAGACTTGGTGGGAGCAATGAGATTGAAGAGAATGTGGAAGTTGGTTCCACTGGTAGGACAGACGAGGGACAAATGAATGGAGATGAGCAGTGATCCTGAATTGAGGTAGTTTCACCAGGAGAGGGTTGATGGTGGACCAGACGCACCCAGCACGTACCTGAGGAGGGAGGAACGACAACAATAACGCATGGAAAGAGCAGATGATGCAAGACCAGAAAGGTGGTGGACTGGTGGTATGAAACCATCCAATCACTCTCCCATCCAGACAGGTCGGTGGTCTCCTTTAACCTTTTAAAAGGTATCCCAAATCTTAAAATGTATCCCTTTGAAAATTCAAAATCAATAAAACAGCAAAACCCGGACATGTGTAGATATTTAAGGACTGAAAAGGAGGACATGTCTGGGGAACATGTCTGTTAACCCTATGTAATTCCATTCTGGTTAAACTTGCAAAATCCAGGCTGACTGCACACCTCAAATCTTTTATTCCTCACTTCTCTCATCTATTGAACCACCTTTCAGAAGCTGTTCTGTCTCACTTTTCCCTCCAGGATTCAAGCAAGCAGCATATACCACCATGATCTTCATTACCCATAATCACCTTCCATTACCCAACCATCTTATAGTTTCATTGTTTCCTTCCCTAATTCCCTCTCCTCCTTTATTGCATGTTTGTTCATATATTCGATGTTTGGTGCATTGTCAGTGCTACCTTACTTCTCCATGAGCCTCGCTCTTGCCAAGAAAAAAAAATCATTCTTACTTCACATGCCATCCTATATGACACATGCTTTGTCAAAGAAAGCAGATTATACTTTTATACATTTTGCATGAAGTATTTTGTGGTCATTAAATGTGTGTGGGCAGGTCCAACACAATGGTGCTGCGGTAGCACACCTACCTTTGAGGTGTCTGGTCTGGATTTGATTCCCAACCCGACTATTAACTGTCTGATTGGTGCTTCACAGCCAGGGACCTTCACCTTCACTGTCCTGATCTGTTCTTTGTCGGTGGTCTTCCACGAGCCTAGAGCTTGTATATCTCTATAAAGGAGAAAGAAGGAAAGATGTCGCCATCAAAGGGCAACAATGGGTGGAAGCGCATACGTATTCGACAAGGGTGATGCACAAGCGTTAGTCCGGACTGCAAGGCGAAACAGGAGAGCAATGGCGGACATACTGCATGCGCAGTTCAACGGGAATCTTAATCATCCTGTGTCATTGAAAACTGTCAGAAGGGATCTTCAGAGGGCAGGATACTATATCCGGTTTGCAATGCAAAAACTGCTCATAACATTGGGCAATGGCCATTTGCAGGTACAGTGGTGCAAGGAGCATAGGCAATTGACTGCCATGTAGTGGAGGAATGTAATATTATGTGAAGAGTCCTCCTTCGCCATGTTCCCGACGAATCGACGTGTGCACGTGATGACTTCCGGCGAGCTCTACAGCCCCAAGTTCATAGTTCCAACAGTAAAAGGTTCTAGCTGTTCCATAATGATGTGTGTGCATTTTCCTGGCTTGGCCTGCGTCCACTCATCCATTAGAAGGCAGGGTTGATACAGCGCGCTACATTACAGTCCTGAGCGATCATCTGCCCCCATGATGCGGCCACCATTTCTTCCCTGCATGGAGGGATGTCTTTCAGGATGGAAATGATCCAGTTCATAGGACAGCTGTTGTCACCGGGTGGTTTGAAGAACACGAGGATGAAGTCACCCATCTTCCATCACCCTCCCAAATGCCGGACTTCAATCCCATAGAGCACTTGTGGAACTGTCTGGAGAGGCACTGAAGACAGCGGTTACCACCTCAATCAAACTGACGTGAATTGGAGGTCTTCCTTGTGGAAGAATGGTGCCACAATACTGCAGAACAGTTAATAGACCCTTGTTGACTCCATGCCACATTACATCCATACACTCCTGGTGGCCCAACACTCTATTAAGTGACATTTTGTTAGGTTATACATTTTAATTTTTGTCTCCTACATGTAGATGACTGAATAGGCAAGTTAACCCGGGACAGAATTACTGTAAACCTCAACCACCTAGCCTCAATTTAAAACCTTAAAAGCCATTGCTTATAGTCCACCATTAAAATGACCAATTGTTTGTTTCTCAAACAGCAATTAAAAGTGGGAGGGCAGCGAGTGCCCCGGAAGCAGTGACGGAAAGAGAGTGGCAATTCTATGTGTGGGAAAATTGCATGCTTGGCCAGGGTTGCCCAGATAGCTCAGATGGCAGAGCACTGGTAAAGTTCACAGGAGGACCTGGGTTCGATTACTGGTCTGGGCATGAAATTTTCCCACATATATAAAATTTAATAATTAAAATGCTTACGGGCAATGATCTCCATACTCCACAAACAAAGATGATGTCAGAGGATGTCAAAGTAAGGTTGTTATGTGAAAATGTTTGCATTATCATAAGTTGCGATTATTATAAACTGTGACCACCAATGATTCCAGTACCAACTTGTACAAGACTTGTCATAGACCAAATAAGATGATACAGCAGTTTCTGTGGGATGTTGCACTGTTCTTCATCCAGGCCCACTTCCAGTTGTTCATGAATGAATGAATATGCGTTGACGACCAACATGCTCAGTCGGATGTTTTGAGCATGTTAATTTGATTTTAAGTCTACATAATGTGCAGGACAGTTTGTGCGAGTGTGGTTGTGGTGCAGCGATGGAAATGTGTGCACAATGTGGATAGATGTTTTCATCCATAAAGACAAAGTTGGGTCTTTGCTGTTGGGCTGGAGGGACGACCACAGGTGCAATGATCTCATCCCTGCATGTGAAACCATTCATAGTAACCCTCCGAATGATGATGAGATCAGTTCTTCAGCCAACTTCATTGACTGCCAATCCCATCATGATGGCCAATCAAATCAATCACAATGCCCAATGGAACGATTAGCAAATCATTTCCTACCTTATATCCAGACTCTAGCACATACAATACACCATTGAGGTGTAGGCAGATTATAGAGATGTGTTAATAAAACGAATAAAGCTTTGACACTCAGCTTCCGGTTCCTCCGGCGAAGAAACATCCTTCTAGCTCTCCACGTCATCAAAGGTAAGTATTTTCCCATTCGTGTCTTTGTTAAATTTTCACTCGTTATTTTATTGTATAGGTGTTACTGTGTGTTTCTAGTTAGTTTTGGTTTGTAATTTGTGCAAACTTGTGTGTAATTGATCGATTTCTGTTGGGACCGCGTGCGCGGTCTGGTACCTTCAGGCTTCCCTCCCCCCGTCGGTGTTTTGTGAATTTAAGTTATTTCCTTCGTTGTATTGCTTTTTCTTTGATTTTCTTTTCTCCCCCTATCGCCCCCGAACATCTAACAAAAATTTAACGTTTTAAATACAAAAAATTTTAAAATCCTATTTCCTTCTCTCCTCGCGGGCCCCGCCCATGTGTGCTGTTGTCTCGCCCTGCCTCCATTATCTCCTTTTCTTCCACCTCTTCCTTCCATCTCCAGCCGATACTCACCTTTCCAATTCTAGTTTCCACCATACTCATTAGGGTGGCACTAAAAACCTAATGTTTCATAATTTTAGGTCTTAGGGTATAGTTTTGTTTGATCCCATGAGAAAACACTCTTGGTAAATTTTCAGAGTGATCAAATCATATTTAGAGGTTGCTCATGACCTCTAAAGTTTCTCTACTGGCGTAGTCAACCCAACACACGTGGTCTAACTCACTCGGCCACTTCCTCGCCCTTCCATCTCATAAGTCCACCTTCTCCAACCTTCTACTTTGCTCTGACCCCCCTCAAACAACACCTCACTGTGCCTCTTCCCATCACCATCAAACCTTTTGTCCTCCTCATCCTTCCCTTTCTCCTAACTCTTCTGCAATCCCTACACACTATCAACAGCTCTCCCGACCTCCCCCTCTCACTCCTCATCTTACCCTACCCCTCCACTCCCCTGTCCTGCACCCGATGCTCCCCCTCCCCCTTCCTTAACGGTATGAACCTCAAACATCCGGGGCCTTCACTCCAAACTGTTTGATCTCTCCATACAGGTTGCTTCTGACAAACCAGATGTAATCTGCATAACAGAAACTTTCCTCCTGAAAGATGTCTCTGATTCTTTAATATCTCTTCCTGGTTACTCCCTCCTCCAGTATGATAGACCTGAGCTACGTCCTGGTGGTGGGGTTGCTATCTTTATCAAAAACTCTTCTTCACTCTCCCTGGACTGCCCTCTCTCCACTCCACTCCCAGGAGTACCTCTGGCGGCTACGGTTTCCCCTCCGCTCCCACCTTTTGTTCATATGTGTGTTGTACCATCCTCAGGCTCCAAACAGTGATGATTCCATTTACATCTCCCTGTCTGACAACATGGACCAACTTCTATTCACTCATCCCAACTCTCTCTTCCTCATATGTGGCGACTTCAACTGTCATCATGCCAGCTGGCTGGGTGTGGCTTCCTCTCTCACCAGCCATGGCATCACAGCAAAGAACTTCTGCGACTCATTGAGACTGACACAATCTGTCAATTTCCCGACCTGGATCTCAGTCAATGGTGCATCTTCTCTTCTAGACTTGGTTATGACAAACTTCACTACAAATGTCTGCTGGTCTTCTTCTGCTCCAATCGGTTCTTCTGATCATTTGCTTGTTAAAGTGGATATCTCTCTGGCCATTCTCAGAGAGCCTCCTCAGCGCCGACGAGCATCGTCTTCAAGCAGCCATCAATCACCTGGACTGGTCTCCCATCTCCACTGCCTCTGACATCAATTCTTCCAGGAAATTCTTCCAAAGTGAACTGCTCTCTCTCCTGCACAGATTGATCTCATCTCGTCTTCAGTTATCATACCCTTCCTCCCGTCCATGGTACACTGAAGCTTGTGGGGAGGCATTTGCCATGAAACAACTTCCCTTGGCCTGCTGGAAGACAAATCCAACAGAAGGCAATCTCAGTTCCTTGCACAAAGCTTGGAACAAGTGTGTGTCTACCCTCAGGAGAGCCAGGAAACAATATCTCTCTACTCTCAAGACTGAACTCGAAAACCCTGCCTCCCTCTCCAAATCCTGGTGGCGTCTGGTCAAATCTGTTTCTGGTGATTCTTCCCCTTCCATCCCCGCCCTTACCTCAAATGGCTACACAGCTGACACTGCACGTGAAAAAGCCGAATGCCTCAACTCTGTGTTTGCCTCAAAATCCTGTGTCAAGAACCAATCTCTCTCTCTGTACCCACCTTACCAGTCTAACCCAGCTGCTCCTTGACTCTGTGTCCTTCTCTCCTGACAAGGTGGAGAAGTTTCTGTCAATCGTCGACTCTGATTCTGCAACTGGACCAGACGGCATCAGCCCACGGGTCCTAAATCCTGCTCTGCCGCTCTATCTCACCCTCTCTCCGTTCTCTTCGCCCTCTCTGTTGCTCAAGGTCATCTGCCATCTGCTTGGAAATCCGCCAACATTACTGCTTTACACAAAAAAAATGCTAAAAGAGATCCTTGCAACTGCAGACCAATCAGCCTGCTCCCAATGATCAGCAAGGTCATGGAATCAATCATTGCTTCTGACATCAAATCCTTCCTCTTTTCCAATGGATTGATCTCGGATCATCAATTTGGATTCAGACCAGGTCACTCTACTCTGGACATGTTGCTTCTGCTGTCTCAACAATGCATGGAGGTCAGCACTGCCAAACAGGAAATCAGAGCTGTCTCCCCTTGACATATCACGTGCCTTCGATACCGTCTGGCACCCAGCTCTGCTCACCAAACTCTCCTCTTATGGTATCCATGGAAACCTCCACACATGCCTTGCTCTCTGGTCACAGTCAACGTGTGGCCCTGAATGGAACTCTCTCATCTCCCCTTCCTGTTCAGGCTGGAGTTCCCCAAGGCAGTGTTCTGTGCCCTGTGCTTTTTCTAGTCTTCATTAATGATCTCGCCGACTCTCTGGAAAATCCTCTCCAGCTCTTTGCTGATGACTCCACTCTCTGCCGCTCCATATCTCAACCCCCAGATCAGCAGGCAGCAGCCTCTTCACTCTCTGCAGACCTGGACAATGTCACAAACTGGTCAAACAAGTGGAACATGTCTTTCAATCCTCATAAATCTCACATTCTCACTTTGTCTCTCCGAAAAGACCGTTTGGACAACCCTCCCGTCTAATTTCTGAACAATCATCATGAAGAAGTTCTGTCACTCAAGCTTGTGGCTCTCACTATCTGCCATGATCTTTCCTGGGAAACCCACATTTCCAAGCTGGCCTTCGAAGCCAGTCGCCGTCTGGGCATCCTCCGTCGTGCGAAGTCCTTTCTGGTCACTTCTGAGCTCCTCACCACATACAAAGCTTTCATCCGCAGCTCAAAGGAATACTGCTCTCCCCTCTGGGCTGGTGCTCCTGCCTCACCCCTAGCTCGGCTTCACACGGTTCAAACCAAAGCATTCAGAATCATTGGAATCTCCCGAGATGAAGCTTATTCTGAAGGCCTTTCTCTCTCTCACCGCAGGCAGGTAAGTTGTGTTCCTGTCTTCAAGCGACTCCTCTCCGACCTTGCTCCCTTTGCTGGTCTGTGCTCTGTCCCCCATCTTCTGTGCTTAGTCCCCCAAATATACCTGCAGGACGCACAATATCTGCCAGCAACCCTCTTCTGGTGAAACTGCCAAAATCAAGACTCTCTGCTCACCTTCATTCTTTCATTCCTCTTTTCTCCCACCTCTGGAACAAACTCCCTCACCCTTTTCAATCCTTCTCCTCCCTCCAGGTCTTTAAAACAGATGTTCACCACAATCTTTTGTCTTCCCCTATTCAAAACCTTGATCTTTTCAACCCCCATTAAAACACCCCAAATCCGCCTCTTTCCATCCCCAACTTCTTTCCTGAAATTCCTCGTCGTGAATTCCTAGTCGTATTCATTTGCTTTGTACCGTGTACCCGTCCCGCCCCCCCCCCAGCCCTCCCCCTTCCACAAATCTACCGACTTCCTTGTTATCTACTGTTGTTGTGCTTGTTTGCTTCCCTCTCCCTCCCCCTCTTGTCTCCCGCTCCCTTCATTTTATGTTTTATGTGTCTGTGCATGTTTTCATGTTCAATGCGTTAGCTCTTACACAAGCCTCGATTCTGTATACAAAAAAAAAGAACAAAAACCACTTGCCTTTCACCCTGATGTTGTGTCACCCATTGCATGTGCTGCTATCAATGGCATTGTGTTAGAGGAATGCATAGCAAATGTCTTGTGAACCTCATACCAGTACAGGCATGTAGCATGGATATGTATTGATTTGACTTCAGCGAATTTGCTCCATTCATATATTTTTCTCATTGTGATCACAGTGTACCTTTGTCTCGTTTGTAGTCTTTTGTCTGGATAGGTTCTGAAAAGTAGAAACAGAAAGCATGAGCTACCTCCTATCGGGATGTAAAAAACTCACGTAAAACAGCTGTACATACAAAGGCACAACAATGTAAGTAGAGTAATCCACTGCAGAAACTGGAGGATAATTAAGTATGAAATTCCATTTTCATTGTTTTATACGAGCTGTGTAAATATCTCTGGAAAAAAATTAAATTAAGAGGCTTATAGGAGCACAGACCCACTAATTCTAGCCCTACCAGGGGGATTCCAATGATGCAAAGAGTCAAATGACAGCCTGGCTTGCGGACTTCCTCAGTGTGGAGTAGATGGGGGAGGGGGAATGTTAATGTTTTTGACCCCTGCCTCCATCCTGACCATGCCCATTGCCCACTATGGTAAGCACCACCCTGAACATGCACGCAACCATGATCACAACGCCCTCTCTTTTGAACTGCGTGCTCCATATTTTCACTTACTGTGGTCTTGAAAATCAGCCTTGAATTTGGTTGTTTTGCACAATCAGCCTTGAAAACAGTGCTGAGATGATTATCAATTTATTATCATCTGGTTTACACATGGATAAAGCAATTATCTATAATGGGCAGTGTGCGTTTCTAAAAGAAATACACGAATTGGGAGTTTTGCTGAAAGGACAATAAGATGTGAAATGTGCTTTTGACTTCAGGATTGTAATTTGAAAAAAATTGAAAATTGACTATATGAAGCTAGGATTGCATATGAGGAACGCCATGGATGAAAGCTGGGATGCCTCACACCTAGCTCGGCTTCACGCTGTTGAAACCAAAGCTTTCAGAATCATTGGAATCTCCTGCGATGAAGCTGATTGTGAGCGCCTTTCACTCACTCACCACAGGCAGGTTGGTGGTCTTTCTGTCTTCTACCGACTCCTCTCCGGCCTTGCTCCCCCAGTTCTCTCTGTGCTCTGTCCCCCAAATATTCCTACAGGTCGCACAAGATCTGCCTGCAACCCTCTTATGGTTAAACTGCCAAAATCAAGGCTCTCTGCTCACCTTCACTCCTTCATTCCTCTTTTCTCCCGCTTCTGGAACAAACTCCCTCACTCTCTTCAATCCCACTCCTCCCTCCAGGTCTTTAAAACATCTGTTCACCACCATCTCTTACCTTCCCCCATCCGAAACCTTGATCTCTTCTACCCCCGTTAATTCACCGCAAATGCACTTCTTCTTTTTTTGAAATACCGACTTCTTTTTTTCCTGGAAGTTCTAGCAGTGTCCATGTGTTTCAAACCTTTCCTTTCCTACCCCCCCTCACCCCCACCTTCCCATGCCTCCTTCCCCCAAACCCTCTCCCTCCCACAGATCTCCCGATGTACCTGTTCTCTGCTGTTGTACTTGTGTGCTTCCCTCTCTCTCCCCATCTTGTCTCCCGCTCCCTTTATTGCATGTTTTGTGTGTCCGTTTTTTTTTTTGTGATTGATGTTAGCTCTTACACGAGCCTCGATCTTGTATACAAAAAAAGTGAACTGGTTCTAAACCCCAAAGACTACGAGATTGATCTTGATAACAGAAAATAGTAATTTTTTATTTCGTCTAAATTTTATTCTCATCAATATTTTGACTGGCTTTGTCCATTTCTTTTAGTATTTCCTCTGTGCACTCCGGGAAGTCTGGTGCAATCAATACACGAGTTTCCTTTTGATCAAATTTGAAGTCTGTTGGTGTCGGCCACCTTGCACTAACATTAAACACAGAATGATGAAAAAGACACGCATTACCACATTGGACAGATGGTCTCCTACAGAGTTCAGCTGGTTGTCATTCTATGGGTATTTGTCCATCTGTGCAGAGACTTTGAGTAAGGAATATTTAGTCAAGGCTCGTGTAAGAGCTGCAGCAAAATGTTATGGAACAAACTTGAAAGGAACAAACACCAACAGCAGTGTAGAAGTGATAGTGAGATCAAGAGGAATGTAAAAGGACTCATTGGGGGGTGAAGAAGCTCTACAGACGCCGAAACAGCAACAAAGGAAAGGGAAAGTGGATGAAACAGAAAAGGAGCAAACCAACTGACAACTAACAAACGAGAAAAGGTGAAGGAGAGGGTGGAAATAACAATAATGTGGAAAAGGAGAATGCTTGGTGAATGGGGTCATGTGGGATACAAGAGATCATTATTATTAATGGGGATAGTGGGTATTGGTGAACAGCAGCCTTGAAGCTCTGGAAGAAATTATGGGACTGAACAGACTGGGGAAGCTGGTTCCACAGACGAGAAAGACGAGGAACAAATGAGTGGAGATGATCATGTGTGCCCTACAGAAACCTGGGAGGGACAGACCCAAGAGACGGCAGAGGTGCAAGACTAAAAAAGAGGCAAAACTAGTACGGCCCTCAGTAGAGAGCATACCTCCATCTGGTTGGCCATATCACTCAATGGTGAAGAATCACTTAAAAATTCTACGAGTTGCATCCGGATCCGGATCTTCACCAAAATTGAATCAATTCTTCCTTGTCACACACATAACCGGTCAACCAAGTTTCGTCCAAATCCACCCACAACTTTTTGAGATATCCTGCTAGGCATCGTTTTTGGCCCTATCTCCCAATGGTGAAGAATCACTTTTAAAAATTCTAGTAGCCGGATCCGGATCTTCACCAAAATCTAGTCATTTCGTCAGCGTCACATACGTCACATCTCTGCCAAGTTTCGTCCGAATCCGTCCACAACATTTTGAGATATTTTGTTCACAAACGGACAGAAAAATGGACAAACAGACAGACAGGAGTGAAAACATAACCTCCATCCACCTTTGGTGGCGGAGGTAATGATCCAAAGAGGCCATCAACCGCGGTCTGTGATTGGGAAAGTAACAGGCTTAGACACAGCTTCGTGATTTTGGGATATCCCAATGATTTTGAAGGCATTGCCTTCCACTGCATCATGGCAGCACCCCAATGGGGAAAAGCAGCTCTTCATCACAGTTTAGTTATATTTATAATTTATTTATCACATGGAAGTGAAGGATTTATTATCTGTGCATGCATGTATACAATATTCGCTAGTTGTAAAGAAGTAAACTTTAATGAGTTATGACTATGGATGAATAACGGGAATTGTGTTTGTAAATAACTATTTGTACACGGGCTGGCTCTGTACATTCTCCTGTGGCAACCCACATTGTCTTTGAACTTACATCAATAAATTAATGATCAGGATTGCAAGGGCAATGTCGCTTGGTTAATCCTTGTGATTGGATCACAATGACAAGGACTTTTGGAAAAGCAGGGCTATGGCATATTGTTCCCTTGAGAAAGTCAATTGTACCTCTGGGACCACTGTGAGATTCCAGGTCAGGATAGTGTTCCTTTGTTGCTTACAATCGTTTCATATTTTATTCTCGCTGTTTGTTTTATGCCTTTTATCGCCCGCGCTATAAAATTGCTATCTCTGTTTTTTGAGATGCCACTGGAACACGTTACCACTGAAGATTCCTGTTCGTGTCACCTTATCGGTCATGATAAGGGTATGGGAGGCACAAGGCACTTGTACTCCAAGCGATCCTTCGTGAAAAAGTGCTGTATGAGTGGATATACCATTTATGGTATATTTTACACATTCGTCTTTACCTTCGCCTCTCTCTGAAGGTGGATGGAGGTTAGGTTTTCACCCCTGTCTGTTTGTTTGTGAACAGGAGATCTCAAAGTTGGGGACGCATTCAGACGGAATTTGGGTATGCGACATGGAAGAAATGTTTAGATTTTGGTGAAGATTCGAATGCCAATCTGGATCAGAGAATTTTAAGTGTTTCTTCACTGTTGAGAGATCGGGATAAAAGCGATATAGAGCACGATATCTCAAAAAGTTCTGGAAGGGATTTGGACGAAACTTGGTGGAGAGGTTGGTTGTCGAACAAGGATAAACTAATTCGATTTTGGTGAAAATCCGAATCCGGATCCGTCCCCGATAAAACTTTTTGTAATGCTAAGTGATTCTTCACCATTGAGAGATAGGGCCAAAAGGGATAAATGACATATTTTAAAGAGTTGTGGATGACTTATGACAAAACTTGGTAGATGAGTTGTGTAAGTGACAAGAACAAGGCGATTAGATTTTGGTTTATATCTGGATCCAGATATGACCTATCAGTGGGATACAAAACGTAAACAGTTCAGCCTTGTGGAGGTATGTGCTCTCTACCGAGTGCCGTTATAGTTAAAACATGTATACATAGCCCATGTATTGGTAACGTTGTTGTCTATATTGAGTATTTGGTTGATTCAAATGTCAAATACATTGAATCAAAACAGAATAAAACACACACACACCTCACAAAACACAAAAGTGTTACATACGTCGTTATCAAGTGCAAAGAATGAGGAGTTGCAACTCCAGTGAACATACTGTACGTGAATTGATCATAATGTTTTATGATGGATATATATATATATATATATATATATATTTTTTTTTTTTTTTTTTTTTTTTTCTTAATGTGCATATACAGTCACGTGAAAAAGTAAATACACCCCATGTAAAGTTTTGACTTTTTCAACATATTTCAACATACAGCTATTTGATCTTCATTTCAACAATATTGATAGATATAGGTGATATAATATAACAAATATCATGAAACATTTACATTTTCTAGTCCATTGTATAATTTAAATAAACATAAATGCAAATTTCGCATGTGGAAAAAGTAAGTACACCCCTACATTTACCACTACTTCAAATACCTAAAATTAGATTTCAGGTGCACCAGCTCAGGTGCAAATGATTAGAACATCGTTAGAGAGGATCTTGGAGGAACCTGTCTTAATTAAACCTCAGACATTTAGTTTGGTTTGCTCTTTGTTGTTGAAGTGTGCGGCGTCACCATGCCTAGATCAAAAGAGTTCTCTGAGGCCTTCAGAAAGAAGGTTATAAATGCCTACAAGTCTGGGAAGGGATTAAAAAAGATCTCCAAACAATTTGAAATCAATCATTCGACTGTCCGGAAGATCATCTACAAGTGGAGAAGATTCCAAACAACTGCCAACTTGTTCAGGCCAGGCCGCCCCAGCAAGTTCAGCCCGAGAGCAGACCGCAAGATGCTGAAAGAAGTCTCTAAGAACCCCAGAATGTCATCACGGGACCTACAGGTAGCTCTTGCCACTGTTGATGTCAAAGTGCATGAGTCTACCATTAGAAAGAGGCTGCACAAATTTGATCTACATGGGAGGTGTGCCAGGAGGAAGCCTTTGCTGTCCAGAAAGAACATCAGGGCAAGACAAAAGTTTGCCAATGAACACCAAGGCAAAGACCAGCACTTCTGGAACAATGTGCTCTGGACAGATGAGTCAAAGGTAGAGCTATTTGGCCACAGTACCAGAAGACATGTTTGGCGAAAACCAAAGACAGCATTTGACCACAAGAACCTGATACCAACTGTAAAGCATGGTGGTGGAAAATTATGGTTTGGGGCAGCTTTGCTGCATCAGGGCCTGGGCAGCTCACCATCACAGAATCCACAATGAATTCTTCATTGTACCAGAGGGTGCTTGAGGATAATGTGAGGCCATCTGTCAGCAAGTTGAAGCTCACCCAAAGGTGGACCCTGCATCATGACAATAACGCTAAACATACCAGTAAATCCAACAATAAATGGCTGAAAAGAAAGAAATGGAGGGTTCTGGCATGGCCAAGTCAAAGCCCGGATCTAAATCCCATCGAGATGTTGTGGCGGGATTTGAAACGAACTGTGCATGCAAGAAGCCCCTCAAACATCGCACAGCTGAAATAATTCTGCAAGGAGGAGTGGGCAAAAATTTGTCCCAGTCTATGTCAGAGACTGGTAGACAGTTATAAGAAACGCCTACTTGAGGTTGTTTCTGCCAAAGGGGGCAATACCACCTATTAGAGCCAAGGGTGTACTTACTTTTTACACATGCGAAATTTGCATTTATGTTTATTTAAATTATACAATGGACTACAAAATGTTAATGTTTCATGATATTTGTGATATTATATCACCTTTAACTATCAATATTGTCGAAATGAAGATCAAATAGCTGTATGTTGAAATATGTTGAAAAAGTCAAAACTTTCCATGGGGTGTACTTACTTTTTCACTTGACTGTATATATATATATATATATTGTACAGAGCATACCATGGTTCTTCACAAAAAATATATATATATATATATATACAGCATATATATTTCCGAACTGTACGAATGAACGCAGTGATGATACAATCACGATGACCCCATGACTGCATTTTGAGTCATGTGTGTTTGTGGGTTTGTTTGAGATGGACAAGTGAATGCCCTTTGTGCTATTATTAGTCCTCTACCGGTGTACACCGGAGGGGACTATAGGTTTGCACGCCGTCCCTCCGTCCGTCAGTCCGTCAGTCCGTCAGTCCGTCAGTCCATCATGCAAAGAACAGTTTTCCGGACTTTTTTTCTAACCGCTTAATGCTAATGATTTCAAACTTGGCACATGGTTTCCTCATGATAAGTTACAGATCGTGTTCGAACTTCACGACGTTTCGATCAATTTTGACAAAGTTATGGCACTTTGAAATTTGGGAATTCTGATAATTCTGATGATCCTTAACTCAGTTCCATTTTAAGTTTTAATTTCCTTTAATAAAGATTTTCTCTGCAATAATTGGACCGATTGAGATCAAATTTTCACCACAGGAGGGACTCGGTCTGTCGAATATTTTAATGGTAATTGTGACGTCACAGGTCACGTTGTTCGGCTGCCATATTGTTTTTCGTGAAAACACGAAAACCCCTTTTTCTCTGCAATGGCTGAATAGCTCGAGGCCAAACTTTGCAGGCAGGATCGCATACCCATGACGAACAAAAAAGTCAGCGAGCATGACGTCATGCGTCACATGGTTTCAGAGTTATGACGTTTTTAAGCATGAACCTTTAAAACCGAGCCGCTCCCTCATTTTTGATCAAATCGAGGGGAAACTTCACAGATATGTTCAGCATGTCAATCTACTAAAATGTCCTTTTGGAATATGCGATAGGTCACGTGGTTTGGCAGATATCGTTAATTAAACGAAAATATTTTAAAAATGGATATCTTGTTTATCCTAGTTCTCCTCAAGCCGCACCGCGCGCCCACAGCCTCGTCTCGCGAATGTCAACAGCGCGATACAGCGCGCGCTTTCCGGAGGGGCGGAGCCAAGCCGAGCAATATATATATATACACATCGATCATTGATCGTGAACCGGAAAATATAATAAATTACTGATATTTAGCGACTCGAAAGGTTCTTTATCAACAACTTATTTTCTCGTGCTTCTGCTGACCTGTCTGCAAGGTGTATAAATCGAAGTCCCGAGTGCGAATCACAGGTGAGCCCGTACTGAGGTAATTAGCGATTGGGAACGATTCAGAACCTGTGGGTAAATAACCCTTGGTAATTTCCCCAACAGTTTTCCGGACGACAGACTGCCGGTAGGGGACATGTATTGCAGCGCAATACTCAGAATGTTTGTTACAATAGATTTATCATAAAATCATACAAAATAAAAGCGAATATGTTGTTCAATGGACTCGCATTTTGTCCATGGGCCCTTTTTTAAACAAAGAACATTGCAGTCACTTTAATGGTCCCATGCAGTTTAACATATAAAATCACACAATGATGAAACATTGTTCCAAATGTCCCATAATAATTACTCGGCCAAAATTCACCCAAGTAGCTGGTTTATTTATATGTCCACACAGCCAATTGCTTAAATATCTGATATTTGTGCAGGGCATACCATGGTTATGATTGTCACTTTTGCCTTTTAATATCGTCAATATATCATTTCACCATATTTGCTGCATGCCTGGGGATCACTATCTTGCCCAAGAGATAAATCGCCAGCCCGATGAGTTATGTTCCCAAAGGAATAGCATGATGAATCAAAATCTGCCCGTTCTTGTCAGCAGTCAAGGTGTCATCAATTTTTCCTTTGATGGTGGATGCTGTGGCGGAGATGCAGCCAAAACTTGTATTGATTTGCCATCATGCTGCATTGCATGTATATATGGTACACTTTTCCCATGATATCGTTTTCCTCCCCCAATATCGAACAAATTGTCATCCATTATTGTCAAACAATATGATATTTAATACTCCTGTAAAAATCACCCATCTCTAGCATTGCTCATTATATTGTTTATGGTTTGATTTGCATTTTAACCTTTACTTAGTCTCACAAACTGTTTTCAAATTGAAACATGCACATTGAGACCACTTTGTGCTAATATTTATGTTACTTTTTCCAAGGTAAGATTAATTCATATACATATGGAATGGTTGTTAGCACAATCTGCACTTTACGATCATGAAATCCTAATGACTGAATCGGAGACATATTGGGACTCAACTACCGGAACATCATTAGATATATAAGGGGAAGAGAAATTTCTGAACTATCTAGATGCCATATATATGTGTGTATATTATATACTGTATACTGCTTTGAGAGCATTGGGTAATGATGGTACCATCATTTTTTTATTTTTTTTTCTGTACACAAGATGGAGGCTCGTGAAAGAGCTAACATTAATCACACAAAAAGTCAAACCGACACAAACCGACACATAAAACACAAAATAAGGGAAGTGGTAGACAAGATGGGGAGAGAGGGGGAAGGACACAAACACAACAATTGAGAGCAGGGACATTGAGAGAACTGTGGGAGGGAGAGGGCTTGGGGGGAGATGGGAGAGGTAGAAAACATATGGACACTGCAAGGACTTCCAGGAAAGAAGTTGGAATTTCGAAAAAGTGTATCTGGAGTGAATTAGTGGGGGTAGAAAAGATCATGGTTTTGGAGGGGGGAAGATAAGAGATGGTGGTGAACAGCTGTTTTAAAGACCTGGAGGGAGGAGTGGGATTGAAGGGAGTGGGGGAGTTTGTTCCAGTGGTGGGAGAAAAGGGGAATGAAAGAGTGAAGATGAGCAGAGAGCCTAGATTTTGGCAGTTTAACCATAAGAGGGTTGCTGGCAGGTCTTGTGCGACCTGTAGGAATATTTGGGGGACAGAGCACATAGAGAGCTGGGGGAGCAAGGCCGGAGAGGAGTCGGTAGAAGACAGAAAGACCATCAACCTGCCTGCGGTGAGTGAGTGAAAGGCCCTCGGAGTTAGGTTCATCGCAGGAGATTCCAATGATTCTGAAAGCTTTGGCTTCAACAGCGTGAAGCCGAGCTAGGTGTGAGGCAGGAGCACCGGCCCAGAGGGGGGAACAGTAATCCATTGATCTGCGGATGAAAGCCTTGTATGTGGTGAGGAGCTCAGGTGTGCCAAGGAAGGACGCCACACGACGGAGGATGCCCAGTCGGTGACTGGCTTTGTAGGCTAGCTTGGAAATGTGGTTTTCCCAAGAAAGATCATGGCAGATAGTGAGACCCAAAAGCTTGAGCGACAGAACTTCTTGGAGAGGATTGTTTAAGAAGTAGATGGGAAGGTTTTCCAGTCAGTCTTTTCGGAGAGACATAGTAAGAGTGTGAGATTTGTCAGGATTGAAAGACATGTTCCACTTGTTTGACCAGTCTGTGATTTTGTCCAGGTCTGCAGAGAGTGAGGAGGCTGAAGACTGCCGGTCTGAGGGATGAGGAATGGAGTGGCAAAGAGTGGAGTCATCAGCAAAGAGCGAGAGAGGATTTTCCAGAGAGTCGGAGAGATCATTGATGAAGACTAGAAAAAGCACAGCGCCCAGAACACTACCTTGAGGAACTCAAGCCAGAACAGGAAGGGGAGATGAGATAAATCCATGCAGGGCCACACGTTGACTACGACCAGAGAGGAAGTCCACAAGCCATGCATGGAGATTTCCATGGATATCATAGGAGGTTTGGTGAGCAGAGCTGGGTGCCAGACCGTATCGAATGCACGTGATATGTCGAGGGAGACAGCTCTGATTTCCTGTTTGGCATTGAGGACCTGCATCCATTGTTGAGACAGCAGAAGCAGAATGTAAATTGCATTGTTTCTGCTCTGTTGTTGTTGCATTGTTGCTGTAAATTGCATTGACAGCATTGTTGCTGCTCTTTCCAGGTGAATACACATCTCTTTTCACTTCATTGGATGCCTCATTATGGCCTGGACTTTGTTCATGCTCAGATACCCGAGGGTTTATCGTCCTCCACTAGTTAAATCCCTCCTTCTTGGCAAAGGATCTACTACTAGGGTTGAAAAGGCAGCAGCACAAGCAATGGAGGGAGTCCGATGAAGGTGAGTTGAGCAACCAGTGGTGTAGGAGTTTTTCTCCATTCTTCAGCTTTTGAAAAACCACTCCCCAGACATGCTGCGGTTCTCCTCATTTTTGCGAAAAGGCTCATCCCTGTTCTGAATACCCAGAGGGCCTTTCATCACTAGATCCTCTCGTATATGTTGAGAAATAGAGTGTGGCCAAGTTGCCACGTCACGAAATATATCAATCCAACTGGAATCAGGTTTAGGTAGATATATAGCTCGACGTAGCTCATGCAGTTCATTTACCTCGGTGGACTCCTGCCCTGATGCATCCCTTGTTTGTTTTTGAATTTCAGGTAAGGTCTCCTCAGTCTCTGGTCCATGATCAGACCTTTTCCAATCCACTCTGTCTGAAGCCTGTATAAACTTTCGTAAGACAGCTTCGCCTTTCTGGTTCTCTTGTTCTCAAGACTGCCGAAGGCACTTGTAGACAGCCCCGCTTAGGCGTTATGGAACCCGCTTGCTCATGGTAGAAAGGGTTCGTCTAAAAAAAAAGTAAACACAAGAATAATTCAATAGTAATGTTGTGGTCGTAAATTAGAAAGCAAATAAAAAACTGTTAAGACCATAACGTCTCCAGATCTGCCATTGAGATTCCTTGAAAACAATATTGGATAGTGAAAATTATGGATTTTTATCAAATAATTGTGGAAATTATGTAAAAACATGAATCTTTAATGAATTGTATAAAAATTGGCCCAACGTATTCAATAAGATGCCAGAAGTATTCCAAAAGCATAAATACAATGTCACTTCCTTGTCCTCGCGTTAGCAGAAGAAAAAAAATCGAAGAGAAACGGCTGCAGAAGCAATCTCAGCATGCTACTTCTGCAAAGACGGAAGCAGAGAGAACAAGAGCTCTGCGATGATGATAACTTATCAATCACAAGAGAATCCTGACAGTGGGGGGAGGGGACTTTTACAAGTACGACTTCTCAAGATTTTGCTAAGATGATGATCAGCAGCAAGACCCTGAGGTCATGTGGCTTCTCCCCTCCGCGATGCGCCATGTCGCATCAGCCAGCCACCCCATGGCCTTCAAAAGGGGAATTCTGCCATTTTGCTTAAGTAATAAATAGATGATATAGTGTTTTTTCCGACAGGATAGTTTCGACATCCGAAAAAATAGTGCTTTGAAGGTTTTTTAATGAAGTGACACCAGCTGTAATCTCTGCATTGGCCCAACTCAGAACTGAGGGGACACCATCCACCAGTGTCATCTCGGGGTGTGAGCAGTTACTGTGTCAGCTGTTGCGTACCAAAACTGACTCTGCAAAAACAGCTGGAGAGCTTAGATGGAAACGTTTCAAGGACCGGACTGCTAGTCAGAGTAAGAGTATAGACAAAACTCCCCAACTGATGGTGCATGGCACACCAGCGTGTACTCACAGCTCACATGCAAACATTTATTTGGAATCAAGACCCTGTACTAGATCCAGTTATTGCAGATCCTTGACAGTTGGGCTGGTCACATGCCGCAGATGGTACAATATATGAGTAGTGCCTGTTCTGTCTGAAGTGCTGACTGCACTCAATTTGTAGTTGAGCTCGTCAGGTGTGGCCAGGGGTGTCGAGAGGAGGAGGAGGGAGTCAGGGGGGGGGGGTCGCCTCCTTAGGGCCCAAGGGTCCGTTCAGGGTCCCGAGCTTCTCCTGTAATTTTTTTTAAACAGTGCAGTGAAACCCCTCCTCGGCTCATCCTCATTTCCTCATCGTTACATTTAAACCCAGAAGCTGATTTTGCTTTCCTTGCCGGAAACAAAACAACATTTACCGCTGTTAACGGTTCAATTTTAAACTTTACAGAAAATGGTTATTAACCAGAAATGTGCGTTACAAAGAAATAAGTTTGTATCCTCTTTGTCCAAAACATATTATTAACCATCTTCTCACGTATTTTTTGCCAATCTTATGGAGAAATAGTGTTCAACAGTCGAGAGTTCGAATTGACTCGATTGGTCCAAACATCCCGCTATCTCCTTTATATTTTCAATTATACGGCAAAATAAAAGTGACCATTTGTTTGTTTTTTTGTTTGTTTTTTTTTCATTAAAGAAAATTCCTTAAGAAGTTATAAAAGAGAGAAAGGGTTTTGATGGGGGTGGGGGCCCCGAGGTTGTTTGCCTCGGGGCCCGTGCTGGCTCTCGAGTGGCTTTGTGGAGCCAGCAAATGTTCCAGCCGATGCACCTGTATGCAGAACAATCTCACATGCACGGAGATGTATAATTGTGAAGCATATGAGGACTGTACCAACACTGTTTATTGAGATCACAACTGGAAGAAGACTCAGATGAAGATGATTAAATCATAATGTTACGATGACTTCGGTACAACTGTAAACATATATTGCATTATGTATCTCTAGAAATATAGATTTGGACATATAAAACGTTATCTTGCTTGTTCTGGTAGCTGAGATATTGCAAAAATGTGTTGGCCTGATGGCCAATTTGAAATTCAAGATGGCTGCCATCAGGGTAATTTAAAAAATGAAACCAACCCCAGTTTTGTAGTTTGGGATATAAGAATGCTAAAAATATCGGTTCCAAGAATGTAGGTTCCAACCTACACTACAACGGCACTAAACCCTGGAAATTTTAATACGATCTTTAAAATCATTATTTTATTTCATTTGAATTATATACCTGAACACTGCGTGGGGTAAGGTGTTCTATAAACTCCCTAGTATATGAAGGTTTTTTGTTTTTTTGAGATTGGTTTCTGCTGTGTTCTTTATTATGTGCTATGTTCTTTCCAATTATGTTGTTGTTGAATTGCTGGATGGTGGTGGATTGCTGGAAAAGGACATGATGTCAGAGGAAGTGGAATGATGACTAGGGAGAGGAGAGATGCATTCTCAACTGAGTCGGAGATGTGTTCACCGTTGCGTGCTTGAGAATAAACGGACTTGTGCCATTGCAATCGATCGTATTGCTTAGCGTCTGTTGAGCGACATAACAGCTTCTTCTTCCACTAAAGTTTTGATGGTGATGATTTTGTGGGATAGGAAGCATCCCATCTTCACACTGCAGAGTAAAGCTTTGCCTGTGAAAACTTGTGTGACTGCATCGATTGCCAATAGAAAGGAGCCTGTGGTATATTTTTCACTATCAGCAGGAGCAATGCCCACATCTGTGAGGGAAAATGACAACACTATTTAAAATTTGCTAAGGCTTTTCGGTAAAACTACTTGGGATGACGGCCTATAATTGTAATGCAGGCCACTGCATTTAACCTTTTTTAACCACAGAGAAAAGCAGTTAATTATGAAGTTGTTGGAGACCTGAAATATAATGTTATTCTTTTACACACTTTTATGTGCTATGTCATTCATTTTATGTGCATGTCATGTCATGTGCATGTCATTTTATGTCATTGGTGAATTGCCCACCAATGAAGAATGACACTGGCTTAAACCAAAGTTTGTCTCTTTAATTTATAGGCCTCACCATCAGCCATTACGTCTCCTGTGCTACCCTTATAACAAATCTGGTACCAAAGCCAGCCAAAGACTGGTCTATGGCTAACTTAGATACCAGGGCATACTTCATTATTCCTTGTTATTCCTTGATAAATCAGAACAACTCACACTTTGTCCATAATCTCAATGTACTACGGCCCTTTCCTATGTGCTAGTGTTCTTGCACCATATCTTTCTCTCCTGTTTCTCTGAAATATAAAACTCTTGAAATTATTGGCATCTCTCATGACGAGGCCAAATGTTTAGGAAGCCAGTTGCTTTCACATAGCAGACAAGTCAGTGGCCTCTCTGCTAATTTTCCTGCCTCTCTTCTCATTTAGCTTTACTAGCAACGGTACCCGCCCTACGGGTGGGGCTTCAATTGGGAAGCCCAAATGAAAAGGCAAAATATCAGAAATTGAAGGATTTTATTTCATTTTAAACGATTCATATAAACATCCGTTGAATCATATCAAACGCAAATCATCAAAATCTAAACAGTACATGGCGCTCATTTTGAAAAAAAGATTGAATTCTGCAAAACGGAAGCAGCCGCTACACGTCTTTCTCAGTCGCACGTTTATGTTTGAAGAGTGCGCGCCGAATCTGCAACACGGAAGCGGCCGCTACACCTGTTTCTCAGTCGCTTTGCACACGCTGCCGTCTTACTTCGGAGCCGCACGTTTATATAGGAAGAGTTAGTCAGGAGTTGATCTACTCTCTCCTAGTACGTAGAATAAACAGTATTTGTAGAATTTCAACAAAAGCCACATCATTGTTCATATCGGTAAATATTATTCCATCGTGTTTGGAAAAACTGGAAAATTAGAAAAATTGGAAAAATTGGAAAAACAATATAGCCTATTTTACTCCCAGGGGTCCCAGGAATACCCACCCAAAATATCGTTGCGATCGGTTGAGCCGTTTTTGCGGTACCTTCGAATGGACGGACGGACATTTGGTGAATTATAGTAAGATGTTTTCATTCAGCCATTTACCCCTCTCCTGCTCCTCCAAGATACGTGCATTCTTCCAGTAACTCCTTCCTGGTAAACTCACACAATCCAAGCATTTCCTTCAGCTACATTCCATTATCCTCTTTTCTCCCATTTGTGGAACTGCCTTCCTCCCAGGGCTTCAAACATGTGGTACAGGACAATCTCAACAGCTTTGAGGCGAGTATGTGCACCTGTAGGCCATCCTGTCAACCCTGAATGTATGACTAGGATTCAATAATTGAAAACGTGATCTGCTGGTTCTACCACTACAAAGGCGCAGCTATTGTCCGGTCCCCTTGTGTTTTATACCTCTCCCCCCCCCCCCCCCCCTCCCATTCCCACGCCTCCTGCCCCCAAGCCCTCTCCCTCCCACACTTCTCCCTGCTCTCAAATGTTGTGGTTGTGTGCTTCCCCTTCTCTCCCCATCTTGTCTTCCGCTCCCTCTTTTTGTATATTTTGTTTGTCTGGTTGATTTGTTTGTGAAATAAATGTTAGCTCTTTCACGAGCCTCGATTCAGTATACAAAACAAAAAAATTCTCTTATAAACTTGGGAACAATTTAAAATACAAAATTTCCAAATATACTTTAAAGAAACTCCGTATAACTCGTATACAGTACGGTATTGGAAATAGTGACAACTGTTCTTGTCTTGGTTGTTTATAATATGCTCCATTTTGAAATCGATTTGATTGTCGTGTTATTATTCAAACCCAATAGTTTTGGGAGACTTGATTCCAAATGAAAATGGAAATTATTTAAAAATATAAAGATGCTGTGTGACAAGGCAATTATGGCAAGAGTTGCCCACTCAATGAAGATGCTGGAAATGACTGTGAAAGACCAAAAATAAGCATCATTAGTATGGATTGTGAAATCAAGTTATTAGCAAAGACTGTGAAACACAAGCACCAAGTGAGGCAACAATTGATGAAGTTGATCAATGTACCACTGTACTGAAGCTCTCAACATTATTGGCATCTCCCCCTGATGAGGCCGCAGCATAAGGTGTTGAATTCCATATATACTGCATCAGAAGCTGCAAGGCACACAATTTGACAGAAGCCACTTGTCTTTTCCGCAAAAGGTGAATCTTCAGTTTTGTGGGAACTATCTTCATTGAACCTCAGACAAATAATAAAGTGTCATATTACGAGGTGAATCTGTAATCTCTGTTTTCAGGAGATTTTTTTTAAACGAGACAACATCAGGAGATTATTGATCACTTCTTGTGTTGTTTATATTGGGTCATAATGCATTGCAACTTTGGCCATACTCTTGTTCTCCTGGCATCCTGGCAACAACAAATATTTCACAGGAAATCTTCTTAAACTTCAAACCTACTCAAATGTGTGGAAAGGGTTTTAATGTGCAAAAATAGCACATCATATGCTCTCATATAAGTGAGAACCAGAAGGAAATGAAATGCATATGAGACACAATGTGTGAAGTGGAATATATCCACACATTTTGTTCTCACATTTCAACACAAGGACATTTGTTGATCTCTGAGCAGAATGATAAACAGCATGAGGGCTTATGGAAATTATGGGAGTTTGATATGAGTATCAGTACAGTATGAAAAGGTGAAGAACTCCATGTTATTGACAGGGCACGGCAAGTGTAATTTTGCAACACTTTCTGTTTGTTAATTGAAGGAATTAAAGTGCTTAATTGGAGTTTTATTGGAAATAATTGAATGTGTACTATAATTTACGACTATGTACATCTGGTCAAAAGTAATTCAGGGCAAATATCGAATTCTTCTTTCAACTGGATGAAATTCTTCTTCAGAAAAAGAGGTTCTCACGATGTTTTGTCTGGTCATTGTGGAGGGACATAAGTTGTGAAGCAGGTGGGAGATGATGATGTAGGAAGAGTTTACTCTGAGGACTTTAAGGAGAGGTACAGGTTGTTGGGTGGTCGATTTAAGGAAAGGGATTAAATTGTGATGTGTTTTTTTTTTTCGGCATTCTCCTGAGAATGGGTGGTTGTGCAGACTTCATCAGTAGAGCAATTGATCTCAACCTGTGGTCTCATGGTGATGGAAGGATGTTTTTGGGTTTGGGAAACTTTTCAAATCCTATTATTGTCAATGCAAGTGTTTCCAGTTTATATCCATTTACTTAATGTAAAGGGGGCAGTAAGGTTTGTGGCAGGTATTGAGAAGGAATTAGACCTTTTGGGAGCTAGAGGTGAGTGAAGAGGCTTTAGAGGGGTTGGGGGAGGGGGGACGGTGGCTGGATAATTAATTGGTGGGTCTAGGAAGCAAAAACAAATAATTAAAGTATTGGAAAGTGAAAAATATTCTCTTAATAGTATGCCAGGGATGTGAATAATGAAATTGAAGATTTTATAAACTCTTTTACTTTTGATTTCTCTTTCTTTAATTATCTGTAAATTAATAAAACTAGCAACGGTACCCGCCCTATGGGCGGGGCTTCAATTTGGAGGCCCAAATGAAAAGACAAAATATCAGAAATTGAAGGCTTTTTTTATTTTAAACGATTTATATAAACATCCGTTAAATCATATCACACGCAAATCATCAAAAGCTAAACAGTATTTGTAGAATTTCAATAAAGGCCACATCACTGTTCATATCGGTAAATATTATTCCATCGTGTTTGGAAAAACTGGAAAATTGGAAAAATTGGAAAAAATTGGAAAAACAATATAGCCTAGAATGACGGGCCTAGCCTAGCCTAGCCTAGCCTAGCCTAGCCTAGAATGAATAGCCTAGAATGAATATAGAATAGCCTAGAATGAATATATAGAATGACGTCATTGGGGCCTTGATTATGACGTCATAATTTAACAAGTACAATGCTCAGTCCGAAGAGTTTGACTTTTCTTGAGCGTGATCTACACAATTAGATTACAGAATGTAAACTTATGATGTCACCGGACATGTAGTCTGGCAGTCATATTGGATCAAAGGAAAAAAAGCCTTAAAAAACAGAAGAGTTGGCTCGCACCAAGTTGACTGTGTGGGGTAAGTATTCCATGAATACCATCTAGTTTTTTTTAATGAGCATGTGGGGTATGATGCATTTTCTTCACCTTTTAACTTAGGTACAGTATTACAAAGCAATCCACTAAATCAAGGCTGACAAAACAGCCCACAGTCATTACACAAACAACTAGAACGGCACTTGGTAGAGCACCTACCTCCCCCAGGCTGAACAGTTTACAATTTGTATCCCACTGATGGGCCAGATCTTCATTCGCATCTTCACCAAAATTCCAGGGGGTCCCAAGACTACCCAACCAAAATTTTGTTGCGATCGGTTCAGCCGTTTTTGCAGTACCTGGGAACAGACGGACAGACATTTGGTGAATTATAGCAAGATGAATATCTTTAAATGACCAAAAAGAGAAGAAAAATTAACAATTAGCACGAATAAAGAGAAATGTTGAAAAGTAGAAAGAAATGCAGTGACAAAAACTAAAGAGAGATGTGAAAGAAAGGAACGAAGATTTAAAAAATGTCACGTGGAGCCAGGATAGATATGTAGATTTCAGCAGTTACTGAAATTCTTCCAGTATTCCTCCGGTATGTCTTTCTTAACAGTTATAACCTGCCCCTTTTCAAAAGGCAGGTTTTCCAGCTCCGAAAAAATTCTGCGATTTTTTTCCTTCTCTTCACTTCTCTATTTCTTCCGATTTTTTGGTTTCTTTCAAGGGATGGCCTCGATGAGGATGATACATTCCATGCCTGGAGCCTTCAACGTAAACAAAACACCCAAAACACCCCAAAACATCAGACGGTATAAGCTCACAGAACATGTTTTGAATGACTAAAAACGTTTAGCAAATTATTGAGCACAAGCTTAAGTGGTGACACAACCCTAGTTATCGATGATGATATTTGTTTGATCAGTCAAATTTTTATTATTACGAGCGTGACTCGGCGCGCTCAGCGTGCCTCACCACACATCGTTTCAGACGGGTAGGCATCTTTGACCATTTCGGTGTCTTTTGGGTCTTCATGGCGTTTTGGGTCTTCAGGGCCATTTGGGTCTTCAGGGCCATTTGGGTCTTCAGGGTCTTTTGGATCCTCCGGGCCTTTAAGGGTATTTGGGGTTTTTGAGGTGTTTTGGGTCTTCAGGGTCTTTTGGGTCTTTGGTGTCTTCAGAGGCGTTTGGGTCTCAAGGGTCTTCGGGGTCTTCAGGGGCTTTTTGGTCTTAAGGGTATTTTGGTTCTTCGGGGTCTTTTGGGTCTTCGGTGTCTTTTTGGTCTTCAGGGTCTTTTGGATCTTCGGGGTGTTTTGGGTTTTCTGGGTGTTTTGGGTCTTCGGGGGTGGTTTGGGTCTTTTGGGTGTTTTGGGTCTTTGGGGTGTTTTGGGTCTTTGGGGTGTTTTTGGTCTTCCGGGTGTTTTCGGTCTTCGGGGTGTTTTGGGTCTTCGGGGTGTTTTGGGTCTTCGGGGTGTTTTGAGTCTTCAGGATGTTTTGGGTCTTCGGGGTGTTTTGGGTCTTTGGGGTGTTTTGGGTCTTTGTGGTGTTTTGGGTATTCAGGGTGTTGTTGGGTCTTCTGGGTGTTTTGGGTCTTCTGGGTGTTTTGGGTCTTCGGGGTGTTTTGGGTCTTCGGGGTGTTTTGGGTCTTCGGGGTGTTTTGGGTCTTCGGGGTGTTTTGGGTGTTCGGGGTGTTTTGGGTCTCTGGGGTGTTTTGGGTCTTCGGGGTGTTTTGGGTCTTCGGGGTGTTTTGGGTATTCGGGGTGTTTTGGGTCTTCAGGGTGTTTTGGGTGTTCAGGGTGTTTTGGGTCGTTGGGGTGTTTTGGGTCTTCAGGCTGTTTTGGGTATTCGGGGTGTTTTGGGTCTTTGGGGTGTTTTGGGTCTTCGGGGTGTTTTGGGTCTTCAGGGTGTTTTGGGTGTTCAGGGTGTTTTGGGTCGTTGGGGTGTTTTGGGTCTTCAGGCTGTTTTGGGTATTCGGGGTGTTTTGGGTCTTTGGGGTGTTTTGGGTCTTCGGGGTGTTTTGGGTATTCGGGGTCTTTTGGGTTTTTGGGTATTCAGGGTCTTTTTGAGCCTTAGTGCCGAGAAGGGTATTTCGGCCGAGAAGAAGGGCCGAGAAGGCAGCAGTCTTAACGCACTATTATAATAACATTATTACCCCTGCGCTCGCGAAGCGAAAGGCAGCATAAAGCATTCGGGTAAGTACCTGTGCAGGTACATGCCTGCATTTTAAAAATTCATTTTCTCGGCACCCGTTGGTCCGATTGACATGAAATTTTCACCATAGGAGGGCCTCCCCCTGTAGAATATTTTAGTGAATATTATGACGTCACAGGTCACGTGGTATGGACGCCATCTTGGAAAAAAACCAAAAAACTTTGCACCTCTATATCTCAAAAACAGCAGCACCGAAATAATTGAGACAGGTCTCATTGCAAAGAACTCTCCATGCGGAATAACATATGTGAATGATGACGTCATAGGTCCCGCCGTTATAACGTCATAATTCGACAAGTAAAAAACTTTATCCGATCAGGATTAAATTTCTTGCGCATCTTCTCCATATAAATTGATGCAGAAATGAAATTATAATGACGCTGTAGTTCACGTGGTTCGGACGCCATATTGTTTTGAGTGAAAAGCCTGAAAAACCACTAAAATCCAATTTTCTCCGAAACGAATGAATAGATCGAGGCCAAACTTTGCAGGCAGAATCACATACCCATGTCAAACAAAAAAGTCAGCTAGCATGACGTGATGTGTCACATGGTTTTGGAGTTATGACGTTTTTAAGCATAAACTTTCAAAACCAAGCCCCTCCCTCATTTTTGATCCTATCAAAGGGGAAACCTCACAGATGGGTTCAGCATATCAATCTACTAAAATGACCTTTTGGAATTTTCGATACCCGTAGGTCACGTAGTTTGGCAGATAAAAATAATTAAACGAAAATATTTAAGAAATTATAACTCTCGACCCACTTCATTTATCGACGTGAAACTATACATTATAGTAGAGGTAATGAAGTCTAACATGTGTGCAAAATTTCAAGATTATTGGATGTACGGTCTGGAAGCTAGAAGTTGTTATTGCTTGAAGAAGAAGAGTCTGATAGCGTGGGCATGGAATTAATTATCACACCGCACATGACGAGCAGGCAAAGTACAGAGCGACCTCACGGGGTCATTTTGACCTCAAATAAAATTCTGATTTCAGATTTGTCAATCGCTGAGGTATATTAACACACAACCAAAACAGATTTGGTGAAATTCCGACGATTTTGACGAAAATATAACATTTGTGTCTGCATTTCAGTAAAGTAAAGTGTGTGCCGTGTCAGCATTAAAAAAATTGAAACGTGGCTCATTGTAAATAACTACAGATGGGGAATAGGTGTTGTTAACGATGACGTCATTCGTGCCATAATTATGAAGTCATAATACGACAGGGACAACGCTTAGTCTGATCAGTTTGAAATTTATTGAGCATGATCTATGCAACAATTATTTAGAGAATATAAATTTATGATGTCATCGCTCACGTGGTCTGGCAGCCATATTGGATCAAAAAAAAGAAACGTTCAAAAATTGAAGAGTTGGCTCACACCAAGTTGACTGCGCAGGGTAAGTATTCTATGAATACCATCTAGTTATCACTGTTAACAGTAACAGAACAAAAAGTAACAGCAATAAAGAAATGAAGGTTACACAATGAGGTATTTTTTACAGCTTATTTTAGATATGCAAAAGGGCTGACAGGATGGCCTGGAGGTACGCACACTCGCCTCCAAGCTGACTAGCCTGGGTTTGAATCCCGACCCAGCTGTAAACTGCCAGTTCGGTGCTTCACAGGCAGGGTGATTCATCATTGTGTATGCTGTCCCTCGGATGCACGTCAAACTAGGCCAAACTTTGTCTGCTAGCATGGGTTGGCAGACGTTGAAGATCCCATGGTGTCCTTCGCAAAGAGTAAGCGAGCATTCCCGGAATCATGGCCAAATTCCAAATTCCCGACCTAACTAGGCGAATGCCAGGCCTGGCCAGGCTGGCTCGTGAAAGACTTGGGCCAAGGTTCCCCTGGCCAACCCCACAAGGTGGGATAACAGTGGCCGTTAAAGAGCAACAGATTTAGATCCACAAAATCAGCTCATTAAATATATGACATTAAATCTTTTCTTTCTCTCTAGTTAGGCGGATTTTGAGTGTGGTGTTTCCTTTTCATAGAGAGCATTTATAGGCTGCAATGATGGAATTGAGCATCAACCACATTGTAGACTGGCATCACACCAGAAAATGTGGGCAGGCAGATTAGCCCCCTTCTTACGGTCATTAATGAGCCAAATAATTGCTTACTAACCATCTAATGGTGACATGGTAATTCTCCTGATTTTGTCTGAATAATTCTTTTTCCAGAAGCTCATATTTCAAGCCAGTACTATTATGGATAATGCAATCCTATTGCCTTGTCACAACTGGGCCTTTTGAAAACTCATGAACGATATGCCCCTTTAAATAGTTATTTCTGCAGAAATGAACAATATTTCAGGCTCTTTTACAAAGCAAATGAATAACAACATAATGCACAACAACAAAAAGCAAAAGCCCTGCAACACTGCCTTGAGCAACTCCAGCGTGGGCTGGAAGAGGAGATGAGAGAATCCCATTGAGAGCTACACATTGACTGTGAGAGGAGAGGAAGTCTGTGAGCCATGAGTTGCGATTACCATGGATACCAGAGGGAGTTTGGTGAGCAGAGCTGGGTGCCAGACCATAGCGAAGGCACGAGATATGTCAAGGGAGACGGTTCTGATTTCCTGTTTGGCATTGAGGACCTCCATCCATTGTTGCAGACAGCAGAAGCAGCATGTCGAGTGTACAGCCGCGCCTGGTCTAAATCTAAATTGATGATCTGAGATCAAATCATTGGGGAAGAGGAAGGATTTAATGTCGGAAGCGTTGATGGATTCCATGAACTTGATGATGACTGGGAGCAGGCTGATTGGTCTGTAGTTGCAAGGATCTGTTTTTACACCTTTTTGTGTAAAGTTGTAATGTTTTATGATTTCCTCTAGTCCTCCCCATCAATGCATCTATGCCAAACTATGGAGATTATAATCGATTGGGATGGAGACCAAAGATTTTGAGGTTATAATATTTTCTTCTGTTGTTTTATTGTGTGAGCCATTGGCTATCTGTGGAACAATTTATTGGTATGGAATGGGTCTCCTAGTGGTTTTCAAACAAACTGTATCCATTTTCACTCTATGACTTACTCAAAGGGAAACTAGAATGGCACTCGGTAGAGCGCAATCCTCCGCCAGGCTGAACAGATTGTTTTGTATCCCTCTGATAGGCCGGCCCTGGATTCGGACCTAAACCAAAATCGAATCGGCTTGTTCTTGTCACCAAAGCAACTCGTCCACCACGTTGTGTCATAACTTGTCCATAATTTTTTAAAATATCATTTTATATATTGCTTTTCGCCCGATCTCTCAATGTGGAAGAATCACTTAAAATTAAATAATTCTCGTATCCAAATCCATATTCAGATCTTTACCAAAAATCGAATCGCTTCGTTCTTGTCACACACCCAACCTTTCAACCAAGTTTCCTCCAAATCTGTCCATAACCTTTTGAGATATCCTACTATATATACATATATATATATATATACATATATATATATATACATATATATATATATACATATATATATATACATATATATATATATACATATATATATATATATATATACATATATATATATATATATACATATATATATATATATATATACATATATATATATATATGTAGGGAGCTGTAATGCCCCTCCCCCTTTGTATATCCTTGCTGCTTTACCAATTACCAAGTATAACCAATTATATGTTTTGTTTTGACTTGCTACTGTACTCTTTCATGATACTGAGTTCTTTCTACTGCATTGAGGATGTGTAATATCCTAATAAGGAGTTCTCTGCCTTTGTGCTCTGGCCTGCGTGGGCGCAATCTCTAGTTCCCCTTTCCAGGCCTTGGAGGAAACTCTTATCTCTTTTTGCCTTTTTTCCTGTTTTGCCATTATCTTGCAAGTTGACAGTTTTACGAGTGACCACTCCCCTTTGTACTTTCCCAAGCCAGCTGCTATACAGAAAGTTGTAAACATGTTGTCACATAATGCTGACCATCTCCTTATCAGAAGCTAACCCATGACTGGCCTTGGATGAACTTCCTTTAATTAACTGAACAACAGGATGGGACTATGGTGGGGGACCCAATGAGCCCATTCTGTCTCTGTGTCTTGTGAGCTAACTCCACCCCTGACTTTCCTTTATATAAAGCAATGTTAATTGAATTATTTCAGAGCATCTTGTTGTACTGTTGGTCATTCCTTGTGAGTTTCAATGCAACTTTGCTGTCCTCAAGCTTGAGTACTCGAGTTCCAATAAATATATCCGTTGCTCCTTTCTTCTGAGTCTTTGAGTCCCAAGTCCTAAGTCCTCGTTCTCGGCAACTGGTGGCAGCGGTGGGATCAGTCTGGGCAGTCCGGGACGCGGTCCCAGGCAAGGGAGTGGTGAGAGACCAGCTGGCAATTGATCCGGGTCAGGTGAGCTGTGGTTTTCTTTTGTTTTTTCCTTTTTAGCCCGGGGGTCAGTCCAAATTGTAACCCACTCTCTCTTGCTCGGTCGCCGTACGTTCCGTTCCCTGCTCATACCTGTTCCACGAACCTAAATTTAATTACGGACCGCTTGGGTCCTGGAGCAACTGATTGTTTATGGACTCGTTAGGGTAACGTTACGTAAGGAGAAGTGCCCCACGTTGGGCGCCTGAGGTTAAGGGGTAATAGATCTCTGGGTTGTGAGGGTAAGGATAAGGGCGGCGTCCCGAACCGAGGCCTACCCGGGAGACGTTGGAATTTTAAGTAAGATCAGAACTATTATACGGGCGTAGGACGCCAGGAAAGTGCAGTAAGGGTAGGATAGACGGCTGTGTAGGCGGGCGAGCCTCTCAGGAGAGTAGGTAGCGCGGCCGTACCACGCGAGGCGGGCGAACCTCACGAGTACAAGACTGCGAGCCTCTCAGAGTTAGGTAGACGGCTGTAAACGCGAGGCGGGCGAACCTCACGAGTACAAGGCTACGTCGGTAAACTAAATTTTCCTAGGATGGGTAACAGTATGGGTAATAAGACAGTAAAGGCAGGTGAACCGCTTAGACATACCCCAGCATTTTTTATGTTTAAGAGGTATGGCTATGCTGCTGTGAGACCAGGGAAGTCATGGGTTGCATTGACGAAGGATTTAGGAGAACCGTGGCCCGAAGGAGGGTCTTTTGCGCTGGAAAAATTGGACGTGTTGTATGAGACATTAGAAAAGTTCGAACAGGCCACGAAACACTTTCCGCCTGACTATTGGAAAGTCTTTGGCTGGTGGAAGGAAGAAGCGATGAAGCGACACGCAAAGTCGAAACAGGCCAGCTTGGCCGGTGAGGTAACAAAACTCAAGGGTCTGAGGAAACAGGCGAATAAAGAGCAGGATGAAGCGCTTAAGGAAATAGAGAGGCAGGCCAACGCGCGACTGATGCCGCTCGTTGAAAAACCAGACCCCGCGAGAGGGGAGGCAGTGACCAATCTACCCTCCCCAGCCCCAGTCCTAAGCTCTGTCCCAGGGTTTCAGGCACCACCTATCCTTTCTGCGCCCCCGCTACCACCTCCCTATAACCCCGCTACCATCGCGCCCCAGATACCCCAGAACCACCCGAGCCAGGGAAGGCCGTTTGCACAACTCGGGGCTAACGGAATAGATGACGGGACCGACATCGCAGGGTTCCCGCCACCGATAGGACCGGATGGGTTATACCCCTCACTGGTAGGTTGTAAGGGGAAAAGGACCTCACAAACTACCCCATCGGAATGTCAGGAAATAGAGGAAAAGAAAACATTGTGCCCTGTACAAGTTATCGGGGTTGACGCAGCAGGTCATGGGGTTCGGGAAAGAGTACCATGGAAAGAATCCTCTTTAACTGTAATGCGGGAAAGGATTCAACATTTGCTTATTGAGGATCCGCGGCAGATAGTGCCGACCATGTCGAATTGGTTTATGGCTGGCGAGTGCGACTATAGAGACATAACTCATATGGGAGTATCCGTGCTCCCACCCAAAGTATGGGAAAGGGCTAGACAAAGAGCACACTGGCCGCACGACGACCCAAGGGCGGTGGGTGCAATCCCCCGGATAACACTAGTACAATGGGACGCACTGAAGCTCCGGCTGCTGGGTGCCATCGAGCATGCGCTGTTGCCAGCAGGAGGTCCGGATTGGGGAAAAATTGGGGCCATAAAACAAAAGGCAGGAGAACCAATTGGAGAGTACCGAGAAAGGTTGGAAAAGGCCATTGCGCGCTGGGGAGGACTGGGTCCGATGCAGCTGGGAGGGCTACCCCAACCATTGGTAAATCAATATCTAATCGAGGGGCTTCGGCCGGTGTTAAAGAAACAGGTACAGACCGTCCTCTTCGGCTGGAAGGGAATGACAACCAACGAATTATGCGACAAACTGGAACAATGCCCGGGCTCCTCCCTAGAGGAGAAGAAGGATATTAAGGAGGAAATATTGCAAATGTTTGTCCAAGAGAAACGGGCTCAATTTAATCAGAATAAAAAGGGGGATCAGAGTCAGAACTACATACACGAACAGTGCCAGAAGTGGGGACCTGTTCGAGGTCCAGAGGAACATAGGAGGAGTTGTTATCCTCTTTTCTATAAGGGCCAATTCCCCAACGGAGAGTGGATCCACAACGAAAATGAGAACTGCGACGGTTGTACTGAGGAAGATTTTGGACTAATTAATATGAACGAGGTGAAACAACAATGGACAATACCACCCCCTCTTCCCCCTCCTCCTCAAAACCCCCAAACTTGGACTGTGCAAGGGCCCCCTCCCCAAAATTGGTATCCACCAAGACCCCTTCTCCAAAACCCCGGACCACCCCCCAATAGTGGGATGCAGAACGGACCAAGGGGGAACTGGGCCCCGCCTCGGGGTCCGCCGCAGTGGCAACCAGTGAACCAGTCACATTGGGGGCCGCCAGAACGCCGGCAGGGCGGAAGGGGCGCTGTAGAGGGACGACCTATGCCCTCCGCACCACCGGTTCCACAGGAACCGTGCCATTATTGCAAGCAGATGGGACACTGGATACGTGATTGCCCAAAGGCTCGTAAGGGGTTTCAGCCCCAATACAATAGAGGGGCCTATTGACGGGACGCTGGCGAGTCGCCCAAGGAGTGTCCTCTCTTGACCATGACACCGGCAGAGGAACCAACCATGATGTTGGACGTGGAGGGAAGACAATTAGAATTTCTCGTAGATACGGGCGCGACTCGCAGCACAATTAACAAGGGGCAATTGCCCTCTTTGCGCCCTACGGCCAGGAACGTTCAAATACTGGGTGTTTCGGGTTTACCCCAAGCGCTTCCTATTTCGGAGGAAGTGCGAGTAACATGCGGCCCGCTGGAGGCTAAACATGCTTTTTTAATGACCACTACCGCCCCGACCAATTTGTTGGGACGGGATTTATTGTGCCGCTTGGGCTGTCAGATCTCATGTACCGAGGAGGGAGTTTTCGTAGACGTCGCGGAATCTAAACGCGACTTGGTAATGACGGCATTGTCTCGGCCCGGCCCCACCGTGTATTGGTGGCGCATGGATGAAGGGGCTCTGGCTACCTGGACGCATATCATAGATAATGTGTGTTTGGACAACGCAGTTCTGCGAGATTGGCTACAACTGCACGAAATTTCGATAAAAACCTTAAAGGATAGTCCACCCCATTGCACTGCGTACTATGATGCAACGGGCGACGACGAGAATTATCGAGAAAAGGTTAAGGAAAAGCTGGGCGAGCGCACGCCTCTACACTTGGCACGGATGTGGATCGGCCGCGAGGGAATAGGAATCGAGGCAGTCCTAACCTCGAGTCAGCGTGCATTGACCCGATACCCCGAAGGAGCGGCCGCCCATGTTACCCTCACTACTGCCAAGGGGTGGCCGCCGGAAAGTGTAGGTTGGATGGTAGGGAGGTTACGTGAAGTTCCCCTACAAGGTTATCGGAGTAAGAAGGGCCGTTGGACTTTGAAACGGCTCCAAAATGGCGAAGGGTTCTCAATTGACTTCAAGACACAACGGAGGGATGGAACGTTCGAAGCAACAGAGTTGCCTCCTAAGGGCACCTATGCCATGAGGGCAGTGCTGACGGACCCGGGTGAGTCAGATTACCTCCTAGCGGAGGTGCCAGACAATTTATGGCCCAAAAGCGACGGTGAGGTTGGACGGATGCGAGACGCCGAACCTCTAGTGATAGCAGTGCAGCCGGGGATGCGCTTGCCAAATGTAAAACAGTATAAGCTACGACCTGAGGCCGACGTAGGCATAGCACCAGTGATTCAATCCCTAGTGGAACAGAAGATTATCGTGGAAACTAACAGCCCATGTAATACACCAATTTTGCCAGTTAAAAAGCCGTCAAAGGACAAATGGAGGTTTGTACAGGATTTAAGGGAGGTGAACAAGGTGATACAGGGCATACACCCACTAGTTCCAAACGGAGAAACCCTCATGATGTCAATTCCACCGGATGCAACATACTTCACGGTCATCGACCTTTGTTCTGCGTTTTTCTCTGTGCCCATCGCGCCTGAGTCACAATACTTGTTCGCTTTCACCCATAGGGGGCGCCAGTATACTTGGACAGTACTACCTCAGGGGTTTTCAGATAGCCCCACTCTGTTTTCCCGGGCGCTGCACCGCGACCTGGCGGATGTGGAATTGAAGGGAGGGTCAGTGTTGCTGCAATACGTTGACGATTTGTTGATTTGCTCCCCTTCAAAGGAGGCGTGCGAAATGGATTCTTTGGCCCTATTAAAGGCCTTGGCGGCCAAAGGCCACAAAGTAGGCAGACCAAAACTTCAGTTTGTGCGGCAGGTTGTAACTTACTTGGGACACGCCATTTCGCATGGAAAACGAGAATTGGATGCTGGACGGGTGACCGCTATCATGGAGCTGCCTCGCCCTCGCTGGCAACGACAAATGCTGCGCTTCCTAGGTATGACGGGTTACTGCCGCACTTGGATACTTGATTTTGCGCTGCTGGCTAAACCACTGTACGAGGCGACCAAATCAAATGCCCCGGACCTATTGATATGGACGGATGAATTGAGGCGATGTTTTGACGGGCTGAAACAGGCGCTGGTTACGGCACCGTCATTAGGACTCCCGGATTATGCGAAACCATTTACCCTTTACACTCACGCCGTGGGAGGTTTCGCCCAGTCAGTTTTGACACAGACCCATGGGGATAAGGAGCGGCCGGTGGCCTACTTTAGTAAAAAGTTAGACCCGGTCGAACAAGGGTTTCCAGTGTGCTTGCAAGCCGTGGCAGCGGCCAGGTACGCAGTAGAAAGAACAGCGGACATTGTTATGGGACACCCAGTAACGCTACGGGTACCACATTGCGTCACTTCGCTGTTGTCACAGCGAAGCACACAGCATTTGTCTAACACTAGATTAATGCAATACGAATCCACACTGATCACTGCAGCCAACATCACGATCGAACGTTGCACGACGCTCAACCCAGCCTCACTGATGCCCACTCCTGAGGAGGGCGAACCTCATGTGTGCACCGACGTTGTGCAGCTAGTCTCCACGGTGCGATCGGATCTAAGGGACAATCCCTTAGAATATCCCGACTGTACATATTATGTCGATGGATCAGCTAGGCGCGCATGGGACGGGTCTCTGTTGTCCGGGTACGCCGTGTGCTCGGATAGCGAAACGGTAGAAAGCGGGCGTCTTCCACCTACATTTTCCGCACAGCAGGCGGAGCTGTGCGCCTTGACCAGAGCGTGCAGCTTGGCGGAAGGCCTTGCCGTCAACATTTACACAGATTCGGCCTACGCTCACGGCGTAGTCCACGATAAAGGAGCCATCTGGAAGATGAGAGGTTTTCTCACATCTGCCGGTTCAGTGATAAAGAATGGCGCGTTGGTAGAAGGGCTCCTCCGAAGCATTTTACTTCCCCGCGCTATCGCGGTAATTAAGTGTCGGGGCCACCAAAGGGCGGACACTGACGTTGCCCGGGGCAACGCAAGGGCGGACGAGGCGGCAGGAAAGGCCGCCAACCAACAGATAGAACGCAACATGCCGATGGTGACACGAGCACAGAAGACAGCCGCACAGATTGCTGACATACCGACTGCGGGACCACCCGCCACACCAACTAAGGACGATATCATAAATTTGCAAAATGCTGCACCGACGGCCGAACACGAGGTCTGGCTCAAACGAGGAGCGATACGCCCTGGGCCAGGGGAAATGTGGACCCTTGATGAAAAACCTATAGCACCCCAGGCTTTACTGCCTTGGCTGGCACGCATGGCTCATCAGAATGGTCATGTGTGCCAGAGGGGGGTGATGGGACAGATAGACTACACTTGGGCAGCGCCAGGACTGTCACGGATTGTATCCGAAGTGTGCCGATCGTGTGTGGTCTGCCAGCAACACAATAGAGGGGCGCCACCGAGACATGCACATGATGGGGGACGACCCCCGCCTAGTGGGCCGTTCGCAACTATTGAGTTCGATTTTACAGAATTGGAACCAAGTATGTCGTTTCGCTATGTGTTGGTAATCGTAGATACGTTCACCAAATGGGTCGAAGCATACCCATGCGTCAAATCCGATGCTCCGACAGTAGTGAAGCGCCTCGTGCGGGATTTTATGTGCAGATTTGGCATTCCCCAGATAATTTCGTCAGATCAAGGAGGCCATTTCACGGCGCAGGTGGTTAAGGGCATTCTGAAGGCGTTGGGCGTTAAACAATCCTTCCATTGCGTCTACCACCCACAGTCCTCAGGACTTGTGGAACGAACGAACAAGACTTTAAAGAATAAACTAGCGAAACTTTGCGCAGACACAGGCTTGAGGTGGCCAGAGGCTCTTCCGCTTGCATTGATGAGCATTCGTTCCACCCCGGGTCGCACTACGGGCCTTTCCCCCCACGAAATATTAATGGGACGACCTATGAGCTTGCCCGTTTCAGCACCAACAGACATGTCCACCCTTGCTTTGCCAGTAATGGATGACATGCTTTTGAGATTTTGCATAGGCTTGTCGAATGTGGCACGCAGCATCCATGCTCGAGTACGAGAGGCGCTGCCTGAACCAATAGGCCACGCCATCCACAACTTTCAGGCCGGCGACTGGGTGCTCGTGAAGCACTTCACCCGCAAGGCTGCTTTGGAGCCACGGTGGAAGGGACCATTCCAGGTGCTACTGGTCACACCGACGGCAGTCTTCTGCGAGGGTAAACCTTCGTGGATCCACGCCACCCATTGTAAGTTGTCCATCCCCGCACCACAAGCCACACAAGACACCGCACCTCACATTGCTGCAGACACCACACCTCACACCGCTGAAGACAATGCACCGTCTAGGGCACCACAGTCTCCTAAGGGCGGCGATGACGGTCATGATGATGGGAATTCTGGGCAGCTGCCTAACAAACCCCGCCAAGGATAGGCTTCTGCAGTTTAACCCACTGAGAGAGGATCTCCCCAAATACCCAGGACACGACAACTACACGTTATTTAAACTTTACTCCGTCAAATACATAACGGCTCCCCGGGGACAGGGGATAGTAGTACATTGCTGTGAGTTGGAGACACATTTCAAGTGGTTATCTGTAAGATGGATGGAAGCCATGGTGGTACATAATGGGACACCACAGGCACGCATGACAACCCCACGCATAGTCTTAACTAAAGTTAGGCAGGTGGAAAATGGAAGGTTTACTGGGACCGTGAATAGTCACGCCGCCGCAGGATATCAATGGGGCACGGGCATCGACAATACTACTCTCCTACTGTCGCATGCCCTCGTCGGCCCACACACCACGATAATACTTGAATGTGGAATATGGCCCCCGCGCACGCTGATTAGAAGGAACAAAAAGAGGGGAGATACCCAACACCAAATCCGGCCTAGTTGTGCCGCCTACGTCATTAAACCCCCTCCTGCCCAGGAAGTAAGAAGGAAGCCAGAGGAGAACACATACTGGAAGGTCGCACGGCATATGGCCACAGTACAGAATAGGACACAGTGTTGGATGTGTATGCACCTTCCCCGCACCAGCACAGCAGGCATACCAATGGTAGTGTTACCCCTATCACTCAATGATTTGTGCTCGAAGCCACTAGATACCAAATGCATTAGTACAACTCTGACAAGCCAAGGTTCTGATGAAACCGCGTGTAAACGAGTTTTCCAGTACTCCCCTCCCATCCTGTCCCGACACTTTGAGGAACGTCCGGCGCCGGTTTGGGTCAAGCCGGCATGGGGGGCCCTCTGCTTAGAAGGAAAGGGCCAAGTAATGGTAGGCAAATCCGTGTGTAGAGATACCCTTCCCGCGGACCCGAGAAAAGGGAAACACACGCTCCTAGTGAACGTTACAAGCTCGCCCTTGCATAACCTCACACACCTCCAGTTGGCATGGAAAGGGGAAAACGGGACAAACACTATCCCAGGTCTTCTCACTTGCATGACCACCCATTTAGTGGCCCCGCACGGGACCATGTTTGTATGCGGGAATAAAGCTTACCCGTATTTACCTGATAATTGGGGAGGAATTTGCTATTTAGGATCAGTTTTCCCTGAGATGGAAATGCGACAGCACTTGCATAATACCACCGCACTCATAAGGACACAACGAAGCACTTATTGGCACGACGACGACACCACTACTTTACACGGCGCTGATTGGGAGAAAGCCGTTAGCTTCTTCTTCCCATGGGCTGGGACGGTCATGAACAGTTACCGCATTGACAAAATTGCGTTAATCTTAGAAACTGTGGCCAACGCCACCGCTACAGCACACGACGAAATGTTGGACACAGTTGTCCATCTGCGTACAATGGTTATGCAAAATAGGGTTGCATTAGATATGCTATTGGCAGAACGAGGAGGGGTATGTGGGATAATTGAGGGTAAATGTTGCACTTTTATTCCTGACCCCTCACAGGGTGTCAGTGCTGCTATTATAACGTTAAGGGAAAGCGCTCACTCATTGACAAGGGATCGAATGGATCGGGAAGCCTCCCACCAGTGGCTTACCGACTGGTTCAAGGGGTGGACAGGCACAATTGTAAAGTGGGTACTAACCGCCTTGGCAATAGTCCTTGGAATCGTGGTTTGTTGTGTAATAATCAAGGCTTTAGTCCTTGCGTGTGTGAGGAAGTTTTCCACAGGATGGACACTGAAGACGACAACAGAAAGGGCCATGGTGATGCTTGAAAAGCTGACCGTGGGTCCGGATGACACACCAGCTGTCAACTCAACTGCCAGTCGCGGATCCTGGAACGACGACCTGAACGAGTCCCTGGGCCGTGACAATGAGATCTCCGCTTCCGAAGATTGTTCTTCCATTGCTGATATTACCGATAATGATGTCGAGTACACTTATGCGGACCTCGAAGCATTTCAGGCTACCAGAAGGCCGTTTAAACTGGGCCCCGACACGTCGGAAGAAGAAATCGACGATTTCCTGAAGGATTCCTCTCGTTTCTTCACGATATGCCATGCCGTGGCTATGACTATGGGCCGTCCACTCCGCAGGCCTACGCCACCTGAAAATAATGTTACTGATGATGTTACCAATGATGATGTGGGCCACTTGCGAGGGTCCCCGGCTGATGTTTATGTTTCAATGCAGGCTCTGCCTCTCCATGTTTCACGAGCTCACCTTTATGTCTCACAAGCCCACAGTGAGTCAAACGCCACTGACCCAGTTCGGGATTTGGACCCAGCTGTGAACCCAAGCCCGGATGGAGAGGAACTCGATCGTGAAAATACTCTGAGTTCCGAGTCTGATTGTTTTGGAGATTCGCCCTTGAATAACAGCGAAGCAAGCAGCATCGCCTCGGACGATCTCGACTTTGACCCAAAGGAAGTTTCTCTCCCACCTTTGGATCGTTATGCTTTATTTCATGGCCATAGGTTTGAGCCACCTGATACTGACGATGTTGTGTCTTCCCCAGATCACCAGCACGTAAGAGACCTCATGAACATGAATATCGATTGAGCGCTGAAGATCGACAAGGATTTCACTTGGGGAAGCCTGGGCGAGCTCCAGTTGGGGAGGAGTCCGGCTGCACCTCTGTGGTCCAAGGGTGGGTCGGAGATCTTCCTGGGTGTGGACCCCGGTGGAACCAGAGGTCTTCGTTGTGGATTTGGCGCGCTATTCGATCTTCATGTCTCTACGGTCTCACCTCATACACCCATCTACACCCGACTTACATCATACATCCACTTACACCCACTTGCACCCACACACCCGCGGATCAGCCTGCTGGGTTCGTTGTGCGGTACTGGGTACGGGACATGCTCACTGGGCTGCATTCGTGTGGTACGTTACGTTTAGTTACACTCTCTCTCTCTCCCACCTCTTTTGGTGGATTTTGTGTGCCATTTGATCACTCTGCTTTTACGGCCTTACATTGCATACTCACATACAGACGCGAATCATCCTACTGAGTTTGTGTGGTGCTTTGGTACGGGACATTCTTACGGGGCTGCCTTCGCGTGATATGTTGAATGATTTTTCTGTTTTTGTTTGAAATAAAGGCCTTTGATTGGCTCGTAGATAACTTTGTATCTTAGATCCAAAAGGGCGGTATGTAGGGAGCTGTAATGCCCCTCCCCCTTTGTATATCCTTGCTGCTTTACCAATTACCAAGTATAACCAATTATATGTTTTGTTTTGACTTGCTACTGTACTCTTTCATGATACTGAGTTCTTTCTACTGCATTGAGGATGTGTAATATCCTAATAAGGAGTTCTCTGCCTTTGTGCTCTGGCCTGCGTGGGCGCAATCTCTAGTTCCCCTTTCCAGGCCTTGGAGGAAACTCTTATCTCTTTTTGCCTTTTTTCCTGTTTTGCCATTATCTTGCAAGTTGACAGTTTTACGAGTGACCACTCCCCTTTGTACTTTCCCAAGCCAGCTGCTATACAGAAAGTTGTAAACATGTTGTCACATAATGCTGACCATCTCCTTATCAGAAGCTAACCCATGACTGGCCTTGGATGAACTTCCTTTAATTAACTGAACAACAGGATGGGACTATGGTGGGGGACCCAATGAGCCCATTCTGTCTCTGTGTCTTGTGAGCTAACTCCACCCCTGACTTTCCTTTATATAAAGCAATGTTAATTGAATTATTTCAGAGCATCTTGTTGTACTGTTGGTCATTCCTTGTGAGTTTCAATGCAACTTTGCTGTCCTCAAGCTTGAGTACTCGAGTTCCAATAAATATATCCGTTGCTCCTTTCTTCTGAGTCTTTGAGTCCCAAGTCCTAAGTCCTCGTTCTCGGCATATACATATATATATATATATACATATATATATATATATATATATATATATATATATATATATATATATATATATATATATATATATATATATATATATAATATATATATCGTTTTAGGCCCAATCTCCCAAAGGTTAAAAATCACTTTAAATATTCTACTAGCCGGATCTGAATCCAGATCTTCACCAAAATCTAATAATTTCGTCCTTGTCACATACACGACATTTCTGCCAAATCTCGTCCAAATCCATCCACAACTTTTTGAGATATTTAGTTCATAGACAGACAGACAAACAAACAAGAAATATGTCGTGCAAAGCACGATACCTGCGAAATCCCTAAAATAAGTTGTTGGCCTATGATGACCTCAAAAATATGTGGTGGTTGAATTCAATGCCCAGACATGCAAATCCTCTTAAATTTTCAAGTCAATCAAATAAAAATGGAGGATTTTACTAATCAGGCCTATGTTGACCTTTTGGCCTATGTTGACCTCAAAAATAGCTTGGGGATGAGTTTAGAGACCAGATATGTAAATGCTCTTCAAATTTCAAGTCAATCAGATGAAAATTGAGGATTTCAGAAACTTGGCCTAGGGCTGACCTTTCAGCCTATGTTGACCTCAAAAATAGTTGGTGGTTGAATTCAGTGACCATATATGTGAAATCCTCTTGGAATTTCAAGTCAGTCAGATGAAAATTTATGATTGTAGAAATTTGGCCTATGTTGTCCTTTTGGCCTATGTTGACCTCAAAAATAGTGGGTGGTTGAATTAATTGACCATATATGCAAATCCTCTTCAAATTTCAAGTTAATTGGATGAAAATTGAGGATTTTAGAAATCTGGCCTATGTTGACCTTTTGGCCTATGTTGACCTTTCGGCCTATGTTGACCTCGAAAATATTTGGTGGTTGAATTTATTGACCAGATTTGCAAACCCTCTTAAAATTTCAGGTCAATCCGATGAAAATTCAGGATTTTATCAATGTGGCCTATATTGACCTCAAAAATACTTGGTGGTTGAATTCAGTGACCAGATATGCAAGTCCTCTTAAAATTTCAAGTTAATTGGACAAAAATTGGGGATTTTAGGAATTTGGCCTTTTGGCCTATGTTGACCTCAAAAATAGTTGGGGGTTAAATTCAGTGACCAGATGTGCAACTTGGTGGTTGAATTTAGTGAACAGATATGCAAGTCCTCTTCAAATTTCAAGTCAATCAGATGAAAATTGAGGATTTTAGAAATTTGACAATGTTGGTGACCTCTTGACATTTTGACCCCCCCCCCCCCCCCAAATAGGCTTCTCAATTGGGACAACATATACAACTTGGTGAAGTTTCATGACGATCGGTTTAGAGTTTTGACCTGTAGGCCGGTGACAAACAAACAGACAGACAGACAGAACCACAAACGCAACCGACCAATATACTTGAAAAATCTTCGATTTTGCAAGTAACAAGAAGACGTCATGCAGAGCACGATACTTGCAAAATCCAACCCCTACTCCCCCCCACCCCCCTCCCAAAAGAATGCCATTGATCCATCAAATTGGCTATTTCATCCAGAATAAAATTGACGATGTCGATCAAAGCACGGTGAAAAGGATGAAAAGTGACGATTTTTCAAATGAAAATTTATGATTTTGGAAGTTTGACCTTGAGTTGACCTTTGACCTTTTGACCTCAAAAAGTTGGTTCCCCTATTTAGTGGCTAAATGCACAAATGTTGTTCAATTTTCAATTCAATCGTATGAAAAGTGATGGTTTTTCAGATGAAAATTGATGATTTTGGAAGTTTGACCTTTAGTTGACCTTTGAGCTTTTGACCTCAAAATTGTTGGTTTCCCAATTTAGTGACTCAGCATATACAGTCACGTGAAAAAGTAAGTACACCCCATGTAAAGTTTTGACTTTTTCAACATATTTCAACATACAGCTATTGATCTTCATTTCAACAATATTGATAGATAAAGGTGATATAATATAACAAACATCATGAAACATTTACATTTTGTAGTCCATTGTATAATTTAAATAAACATAAATGCAAATTTCGCATGTGGAAAAAGTAAGTACACCCTTGGCTCTAATTGGGGGTATTGCCCCCTTTGGCAGAAACAACCTCAAGTAGGCGTTTCTTATAACTGTCTACCAGTCTCTGACATCGACTGGGAGAAATTTTTGCCCACTCCTCCATGCAGAATTCTTTCAGCTGTGTGATGTTTTTTTTTTTGTTTGTTTTTATTAAATAAATACTGAATCGAGGCTCGTGAAAGGGCTGACAACCGCGAGGGAAAGACAGTACAGGGGGCCCCACGAGGGAAAGACAGCACAGAGGGACCGCGAGGGAAAGACAGCACAGAGGGACCACGAGGGAAAGACAGTACAGTGGGACCACGAGGGAAAGACAGCACAGGGGGACCACGAGGGAAAGACAGCACAGAGAGACCGCGAGGGAAAGACAGCACAGAGGGACCGTGAGGGAAAGACAGCACAGAGGGACCACTAGGGAAAGACAGCACAGGGGGCCCGCGAGGGAAAGACAGCACAGGGGGACCACGAGGGAAAGACAGCACAGAGGGACCACGAGGGAAAGACAGCACAGAGGGACCACGAGGGAAAGACAGCACAGAGGGACCGCGAGGGAAAGACAGCACAGAGGGACCACGAGGGAAAGACAGTACAGAGGGACCGCGAGGGAAAGACAGCACAGGGGGAAAGACAGCACAGAGGGACCACGAGGGAAAGACAGCACACGGGGACCACGAGGGAAAGACAGCACAGAGGGACCACGAGGGAAAGACAGCACAGAGGGACCATGAGGGAAAGGCAGCACAGAGAGACCGCGAGGGAAAGACAGTACAGTGGGACCGTGAGGGAAAGGTAGTAGTAGTAGTTTGAGGGGTTTCTTGCAAGCACAGCTCGTTTCAAATCCCCCCACAACATCTCGATGGGATTTAGATCCGGGCTTTGACTTGGCCATTCCAGAACCATCCAATTTCTTTCTTTTCAGCCATTCCTTGGTGGATTTACTGGTATGTGTGGGGTCATTGTCATGTTGCAAGGTCCAGCTTCGGTTGATCTTCAACTTTCTGACAGATGGCCTCACATTATCCTCAAGCACCCTCTGGTACAATGAAGAATTCACAGTGGATTATATGATGGTGAGCTGCCCAGGCCCTGATGCAGCAAAGCTGCCCCAAACCATAATATTTCCACCACCATGCTTTGGTTTGCTTTACAGTTGGTATCAGGTTCTTGTGGTCAAATGCTGTCTTTGGTTTTCGCCAAACATGTCTTCTGGTACTGTGGCCAAATAGCTCTACCTTTGACTCATCTGTCCAGAGCACATTGTTCCAGAAGTGCTGGTCTTTGCCTCGGTGGTCATTTGCAAACTTTAGTCTTGCCCTGATGTTCTTTCTGGACAGCAAAGGTTTCCTCCTGGCACACCTCCCATGTAGATCAAATTTGTGCAGCCTCTTTCTAATTGCAGACTCGTGCACTTTGCCATCAACAGTGGCAAGAGCTACCTGTAGGTCCCGTGATGACATTCTGGGGTTCCTAGAGTCTTCTTTCAGCATCTTGCGGTCTGCTCTTGGGCTGAACTTGCTGGGGCGGCCTGGCCTGAACAAGTTGGCAGTTGTTTAGAATCTTCTCCACTTGTAGATGATCTTCCGGACAGTCCATCGATTGATTTCAAATTGTTTGGAGATCTTTTTAAATCCCTTCCCAGACTGGGAGGCATCTATAACCTTCTTTCTGAAGGCCTCCGAGAGCTCTTTTGATCTAGGCATGGTGACGCCGCACACTTCAACAACAAAGAGCAAACCAAACTAAATGTCTGAGGTTTAAATAAGACAGGTTCCTCCAAGATCCTCTCCAACGATGTTCTAATCATTTGCACCTGAGCTGGTGCACCTGATTCTAATTTTAGGTATTTGAAGTAGTGATAAATGTCGGGGTGTTCTTACTTTTTCCACATGCGAAATTTGCATTTATGTTTATTTAAATTATACAATGGACGACAAAATGTAAATGGTTCATGATATTTGTTATATTATATCACCTTTATCTATCAATATTGTTGAAATGAAGATCAAATAGCTTTATGTTGAAATATGTTGAAAAAGTCAAAACTTTACATGCGGTGTACTTACTTTTTCACGTGACTGTAAATGTTGTTCAATTGTCAAGTCAATCATATTAAAAATGGCGATTTTAGAAATTTGACCCCCAGGTGACCTTTGACCTCAAAATCAATAGGCTTCTCAATTTTGACGACCTCTACAACTTGGTGACGTTTCGTGACGATCGGTTTAGAATTATGACCCGTCGCCAGTGACAAACAAACAGACAGAATAACAAACACAACCGACCAATATATAATGAATATCAAAATTAACTTATCACTTTCATTTTTTGAAATATGCAGCTTTACAAACATGTTTCTTCAATTGTAATGGCTGATTATGTGATGGGAACTTCACTTCAATCACCTGGTTGATCAACCATGGCATGCTTGAGTGGTTCTGTATCGGAATCTTTCCCTTTAAATAATGACCCTCATAATGAAATCCTTCAGTTCTCGTGGTTAGACATTCATTTACTGCTGTCTATGGTCACTCTCGAGGCTTCTGACAGGGAAAACAACAAGAAACAACAAGAATAGAAATGCCACGCCTGACATCTGAACAACGTTTAAGGGCAATTGGGATGCTTGAGGCTGGTGTAAGCCAGCGAACAATTGCCCAACGTCTTGGTTGCTCACAGCCTGCAATTTCCAACCTGACCAGGCGTTACAGTGAAACTGGAACTGTGAATGATGGCCCACGAAGAGGAAGACCACGGGTAACCACCCCAAACCAAGACCGCTGGATTGCGCTGCAGCATCTTCGTGATCGTTTCCGCCCTGCAACACAAACAGCTGCAGTGACAAAAGGTTGCCACAACAACCGCATCAGTGTCTCTACTGTGCGGAGGCGCTTGAGAAATCGGGGCCTGGTGGCAAGACGTCCTTGCAGAGGTCCAGTGTTGAACGCAATGCATCGGTAGAACAGACAAAGATGGTGTCTGCAGCATCACCACTAGACACAGCAACAGTGGAGTGCAGTCTTGTTCAGCGATGAGTCCAGATTTTGCCTCCATGCTGCTGATGGGCATCAACGGATATGGTGCAGAGGTGGGGAAAGGTATACATCATGCTGTATTCGCCAGATCAATCGTTGGGAAGGACCCAGTATGATGCTATGGACAAGAATTTCCACCCGTTTTAGGACACCTCTGGTCATCATCGAAGACAATCTCACTAGTCAGCGTTATGTCAATGTAATTTTGAGACCTCATCTGCTGCCATTTCTCCAGGCTCATCCTGACATCGCAGTTTTCCAGCAGGACAACGCTCGACCTGCTGCTCGTCTGACCACCAACTTCCCCCAGGAACAGGGTGTTGAAGTGATGCCTTGGATGCCTTATTCTTCTGACCTCAATCCCATTGAGCGTTTATGGGATGAGCTTGGTCGACGTCTTGCATCGAGGAGATCAACGGCTGTCAATCGGCAAATGCTCATTCAAGGCTTGCAGAAGGAGTTGGACAGACTTCCCCAGGACCGCATCAGACGCCTGGTACAGAGCATGTGTCGAAGGTGTACAGCCTGCATCACAGCTCAGGGAGGACACACACGATATTGAGGACTGCTGTCATTCTGTCCTTGACTGTTGTGTCCATTCCTGTGTCATTTTTACCCTGCGCTCGCGAAGCGAAATGCAGGGTTAAGCATTCAGTTGTACGTGTGCCGTGTGCCGTACGTGTCTGCATTTTAAAAATTCATTTTCTCGGCAACCGTTAGTCCGATTGACACGAAAGTTTACAATAGAAGCGCCTCTGCCTGTAGAAGTTTTTTATTCATAATTATGACGTTATAGGTCACGTGGTGCAGACGCCATCTTGGAAAAAATTTACACCTCCATATCGCCCAAACCGCTCAATGGGAAAAAATTGAAACATGGCTCATTGTCAAGTACTCACCATGGGGAATAAGATATGTTGATGGTGATGTCATCGGGGCCTTAATTATGACGTCATAATTCGACAAGTACAACGCTAGATCTGATCAGTATGAATAAAACAAAAATTCCTCTGCAACTGTTAGACCGATGGACACAAAATTTTCAGAATATGTGCGGCTCCTGTAGATTTTTTAAATGATAGTTATAACGTCATAGGTCACGTGGTACAGACGCCATCTTGGAAAAAATCGAAAAATGTTGCACCTCTATATCTCCGAAATCGCTCCGTGGAAAAAATTGAAACATGGCTCATTGTCAAGTACTCCCCTTGGGGTACAAGATATGTTAATGATGATGTCATTGGTGCCTTCGTTATGACATCATAATTTGACAAGTACAACACTTATCCGATCATTGTGAATTTTTTTTCACAGCAACTCTTGGTCTGATGGGCACGGATTTTTCAACATTGGAGCACCTCCTCCTGTAGAATATTTTAATGATAATCATGACGTCATAGATCATGTGGTACAGGCACCATCTTGGAAAAACCGAAAAATGTTGCACCTCTATATCTCCAAAACCGCTGCATAGAAAAAATTGAAACATGGCTCATTGTAAAGAACCCCATATGGGGAATAGGTGTTGTTAACGATGATGTCATTGGCCATAATTATGACGTCATAATTCGACAGGGACAACGCTTAGTCTGATCAATTTTAAATGTATTGAGCGTGATCTATGCAACATTTATATTAGAGAATATGCATTTATGATGTCATTGCTCACGTGGTCTGGCAGCCATATTGGATCAAAGAAAAAAAAATGTTCAAAAACAGATGAGTTGGCTCGCAACAAGTTGACTGCACAGGGTAAGTATTCTATGAATACCATCTAGTGTTTTGACTGTATTCAGGTGCGTGCCTTTGTGTTGCAGTGCTGTGACTTTTGTTGCACCACCCCTTGTAATGTTCATGCTTTTTGTTTTTTGTGATTGAGGCAACCTCTTGTTTATTGACATGTGTTTAGTAAAATTAGCTGAACTTTACCTGTGTTGAAATATTTTTCATTTTTGCATGGAGGATTTCAATGAGTGTCTGTGGAGATGCCAAATGTTAAGAGTTCTCAGCGTTTTAGCCAGACAGTTTATAGAAACCCTACTATGCATAGGGCGGAAGCAGTGGAGCTTGGAATTCCACCTGATTTGATAATCTATCTATAATTCCAGTAATCTCTGTTTGTACGTCTGTACGTTTGTACGTCTGTACGTTTGTCTGTGACCGCTGTTTCTCGACAACCACGGGTCCGATATACTTTTAACTTGCCAGGTATATTGCTGGGGACCCGAGGATGTGCCTTTTCAAGGTTTCATATTAATCGGACAATTACTTACCGAGCTATGTCCAAAAAACGATTCAACCAATCAGAGAGCAGCGAACGATCGCGTGTGCCGAACGTGGAGGACACACTCTGCCTCGGATGGCACATTTGAGAGCGTATTCATTTATTTCACGTTTGCAAACTATGTTGGCGTTAAACTATGTTTTAAAACTAATAAAACCGAATTTGCGATTCATTCGCTTTCCTGCGCGTTTGTGCACGCGATGGCGATTTCTTTACCAAACTCCGGAAGCCGTTCGCTTTGGACCAAACCATTTCATGTAAATAGAGGGGGGGGATATAATTTTAGATATAGATATAGTACGGGCAATGCCCTAGTACTGTATAAAGAGCATATCATTTGAGCCTTACATAAGTTTGAAATGAACTTGAAAATAGAATGTGCCATGGTTAATCATCAGAATCCAATCATTCTCCTCCTATTGGAACATAATTTGTTTGCTATTAAGCTTCGAATTTGCAACAACATATGTGGTTCTCTGAATGATGTTTTAGAAATACTCAACGGCAATATTTATATATTAGCTCAATGTTACATTTAATTAACATATTGCTATTGATACCTTTTTCTTTCATGCATCCTTGTGTTCCATAAGGTGGTTATAGACGCTGTATAGTCAAATTGAAACAAAGGTGTTAATTAATCGCCGAAGGTCACACAAAAGTTTTGAATTTTTCTCTGGTACTGCTTAGGAGGCTTTGTTACAAGAAAAACATCAAAGGATGGATCTGTCATGAACCCACGGCAACTTTAGAATGCTGCGCTTTTGCCAATTACACCCCCACCAATTTGAAGGGGATAATATTGTTACAGTTCTCCGCCGCCCTTCTTCCCCTTACCAAGGGGGGATTAATCCCCTTGTTCTTTCTGGACCTAACGGAACCGAGACCTGAAACGTCCCTTCCGGGCAAACGCAAAGTAGGGTTTCGGGACCAACTCTTGCTCGTACCTAATTCCCTGCGCCGCCATGGAAGCGAGGAAGCAAGCCTCGCACGAGCCACGTGTGGTTTGGGTACGCCGAGCGGATTGAGTACCACGTGGTCGGTGCAGTTTAGTAGTGGAACCCGATTCGAGCGGTTCTATTCGTACCACGCTTAGCCAATGAGGAAACCACAGGAACGATCGAATGGAAAAAAGGAAGAACACAGGTTTAATTATTCCCACATGTATATACAATGATCGGGGACGCAGAGACACAGGGCATCACTTAGACAGTCTTATCTTATCTCCCGGACTCGGGCCCGTCACACTCACACTGGGAATTGCAGATGGATTGATGTCCCAGCCAGACGCGTCGACGTGGTCGTCCAGGAACGGCCCCGTCTGGCTCTCCACAGTCCCAGCATGCCCCGCGAAGATGGCAGCAGGCAGTGGAAGGAACCTCGTAGCGCGTCTCCTGAACAAAGGCAGCCGATGAGGTGGAATGGCAAAAGCGGGACTCTCAGCGCGGCTGGCGATTACACAGCCGTTATCACTCGCGTGACTTAATGCACTGTATATGGATCGGCCTCCAACCCAACCGAGCGTCACTTTATAATAGCGCGTATTCTGGTTCATGCGCGTCTTTCTTCTCCCGCGTATCTCTCACAGTTCTTTGACGCTCTCAACTCCTGCTCGTCAACGATTCCTCTTGGTTGGTCAGTGCGCGCGAGTTCTCCTTCATCAGCGGGTCCTCAAGTCCTTCAGTCTCTTTGCTCATCAGTCCTTCCCGCGCTAGTCCTTTTGCTCATCAGTCCTTCCCACGCTAGTCCTTTGGCTCATCAGTCCTCCCGGGGGCTTTGTGCGATGGGTTATATAGGTACGCCCCCGAACCTTCTGGAACCCTCTCGAACCTTCTTACCACACCCTGTGACACAGCGCCACGGCCACCACCTCTGAGCCCTGATTGGCGGCTCGTGCTTACCGTCAGCGCTTCTGCCACTCCGCCCCGACCCTCCTAGGTCTGCCTCATGTTAATTCGCCCAAAACGAACCAAAGTCAGCGCAATGGGGCATGAGGCTAGGGAAGCTGGAAAGTCGGTAGAAGTAGGGCCTATTCTCCTGACTCTACTCAACGCAGAACTAACAATGGAAAAGGACTAAGCTCACAAATATGAAGAAATAACTACACTATCGCGAGGCTACATGTTGCTTGTGTGACTAACTATGAGGGGGGAATTTTAACCTTTGTTATACTCACTGTACAAACTCAAACCGCAACACTACCCTTCTCCCTCGTCAGACTCCTCCCCGAGTCGAACCTACAAAAACTGGAACGACCGGTTTTGAGAAAGATTTGGGACTAACTTTTACGTCTACATGTGACAAATAGATGTGCTTCCCCCTAACATTTACTCGAACCCACCAAATTTACTCACCAAATCGATTCATTCCAATAAAAAATTCCATCTCTTACAGTGCCTCTTTCATACATTCCCTAAACTCTCCAGCACTCCACCCATCCTTCAGCGTCCTCAAACGTATTTTTGACTCGAAGGTTTCAATAAACTCATTTTGCAATAAATGTTCGTTTCCCATTAATCATACACTTTTCAAAATCCAATCTCACCCCTCCCCTCCAAATCTTCCCCATCACCCCTTCCCTCCAAAACTTCCCCATCACCCCTCCCCTCCAAAACTTCCCCATCACACCTCCCCTCTAAATCTACCCCCTTGCCCCTCCCCTCCAAATCATCCCCATCACCCATCTCTTTCAAGGCTTCCCCATTGCCCCTCCCCTCCAAATCTTTCCCATCACGCATCCCTTTCAAATCTCCCCCCTTGCCCCTTCCCTCCTAAACTCCCCCCACACCCCTCCCCTCCGAGACTCTCCCTAGCTCCTCCCCTCCTAGACTCCCCTCTCACCCCTCCTCCTCAAAGCGTCCTCCCCGCTTCTTCCCCCTTCCAACTTTCACCTTCATCTCCCTCAACCTTCTGCCTCACTCTTCCCCCTCCTCAAATAACACCTCACAGAGCCTCACCCAATCACCATCAAACCTTTTGTCCACCCCATTCTTCCCTTTCTCCAAGCTATTCTGAAATCTCTGACACACCTTCAACAGTTCTACCGACCTCTTCCTCCTCTTCCACATCTTACCCTACCGCCCCCCGCCCCCTGTTCTGTATCCGATGCTCCCCCTTCCACTTCTTTAACAGTATGGACCTCAAATATCCGGGGCCTTCGCTCATACTTGACTGATCTCTCCATACAGGTTGCTTCTGACAAACCAGACGTGATCTGCTTAACAGAAACTTTCCTCCTTCATGATATCTCTGATTCCTTGGTATCTCTCCCAGGTTACTCCCTCCTCCGGTATGACAGACCTGAGCCTCGTCCTGGAGGTGAGGTTGCTGTCTTTATTAAAAACTATCTTCCTCATTCGCCCTGCACTGCCCTCTCTCCACCTCACCCCCAGGAATACCTTTGGCTACGGCTTCCCCTTCGCTCCCACCTTTTGTTAATATGTGTGTTGTACCGTCCACCAAACAGTGATGACTCCATCTACATCTCGCTGTCTGATAATATGGACCAACTTCTATCTACCCATCCCAACTCTCTCTTCCTCATATGTGGTGATTTCAATTGTCACCATGCCAGTTGGCTGTGTGTGGGTACCTCTCTCACCAGCCATGGCTCTTCAGCAAAGGACTTCTGTGACTCACAGGGACTGACACAATCTGTCAATTTCCCGAACCGGATCTCAATCAACGGAGCATCTTCTCTTCTGGACTTGGTTATAACGAACTTCCCTGAAAATGTCTGCTGCTCTTCTTCTGCTCCAATCGGCTCATCTGATCATGTGCTTGTTAAAGTGGACATCTCTCTGACCATTCTCAGGGAGCCTGCTCAGCGTCGACGAGTCTGGCATTTCACTCAGGCCAACTGGCACGGTCTTCAAGCAGCCATCAATCATCTGGACTGGTCTCCCATCTCTACCGCCTCTGACATCAACTCATCCTGGGAATTCTTCCAAAGTAAATTGCTCTCTCTCGTGCACAGATTTATCCCATCTCGTCTTCAGTTGTCATACCCTTCCTCCGGTCCATGGTACACGGAATCTTGTGGTGAGGCTATTGCCTAGAAACAACTTGTTTTCGTCTCCTGGAAAGCAAATACAACGGAAGGAAATCTCATTTCCTTTCACAAAGCCCGAAACAAGTGTGTGTCCACCCTCAGGAGAGCCAGGAAACAATATCTCTCCGTTCTCAGGACCTAACTCTCTTATCTGTCTCCCTCTTCAAAATCCTGGTGGCATCTGGTCAAATCTGTTTCTGGTGTTTGTTCCCCCTCCATCCTCTCCCTCACCTCAAATGGCCACACGGCTGACTCCACACGTGAAAAAGCTGAATGCCTCAACTCTGTGTTTGCCTCTAAATCTTGTGTCCCAAACCCATCCCTCTCTGTACCCACCGTACCCAGTCGCACCCAGCTGCTCCTGGACTCTGTGTCCTTTCCTCCTGACAAGGTGGAAAAGTTTCTGTCAACCCTCGACTCTGATTCTGCAACTGGACCTGACGGCACCAGCCCACGGGACCTAAAATCCTGTTCTTCCGCTCTTTCACTCCCTCTCTCTGTTCTCTTCACCCTCTCTTTTGCTCAAGGTCATCTGCCATCTGCTTGGAAATCTGCCAACATCACCGCTTTGCACAAAAAGGTGCAAAATCAGATCCGAGCAATTACAGACCAATCAGCCTTCTCCAAATTATCAGCAAAGTCATGGAATCCATCATTGCTTCAGATATGAAATCTTTCCTCTTCTCCAATGGCTTGATCTCTGATCATCAATTTGGTTTCAGACCTGGTCACTCTACTCTGGACATGCTGCTTCTGCTTTCTCAACAATGGATGGAGGATTGGAGGTCCTCAATGCCAAACAGGAAATTAGAGCTGTCTCCCTTGACATATCACGTGCCTTCGATACGGTCTGGCATCCCGCTCTGCTCCCCAAACTCTCCTCTTTTGGTATCCATGGAAATCTCCAAGCATGGCTGGCGGACTTCCTCTCTAGTCGAAGTCAACGTGTGGCCCTGAATGGGTTTCTCTCATCTCCTCTTCCTGTTCAGGCTGGAGTTCCCCAAGGCAGTGTTCTAGGCCCTGTGCTTTTTCTGGTCTTCATCAATGATCTCTCTAAAGCCTCTAAAGCTTTAAAATGGCCTTTAAAGGTGGTTATATTTATCAATGATCTCTCTGACTCTCATGAAAATCCTCTCTATCTCTTTGCTGATGACTCTACTCTCTGTCGCTCCATTCTTCATCCCTCAGATCGGCAGTCTGCAGCCTCCTCACTCTCTGCAGACCTGGACAAAATCACAGACTGGGCAAACAAGTGGAACATGTCTTTCAATCCTGACAAATCTCACACTCTTACGATGTCTCTCCGAAAAGACCGACTGGACAACCCTCCCATCCACTTTCTGAATAATCCTCTCCAAGAAGTTTTGTCACTCAAGCTTTTGGGTCTCACTATCTGCCATGATCTTTCCTGGGAAAACCACATTTCAAATCTGGCCTCCAAAGCCCATCGCCGACTGGGCATCCTCCGTCGTGCGAAGTCCTTCCTTGGCACACCTGAGCTCCTCACCACATACAAGGCTTTCATCCGCAACTCAATGGAATACTGCTCTCCCCTCTGGGCTGGTGCTCCTGCCTCACACCTAGCTCGTCTTCACGCTGTTGAAACCAAAGCACTCAGAATCATTGGAATCTCCCGCGATGAAGCTAACTCCAAGGGCCTCTCACTCACTCACCGCAGGCAGGTTGGTGGTCTTTCCGTCTTCTTCTGACACCTCTCTGGCCTTGCCCCCCCCCCCCCCCATCTCTCTCTGGGCTCTGTCCCACAAATATTCCTGCAGGTCACACAAGATCAGCCTGCAACCCTCTTATGGTTAAACTGCCAAAATCAAGACTCTCTGCTCACCTTCACTCCTTCATTCCTCTTTTCTCCCGCCTCTGGAACAAACTCCCTCACTCCCTTCAATCCCACTCCACCCTCCAGGTCTTTAAAACAGCTGTTCACCACCATCTCTTATCTTCCCCCATCCAAAACCTTGATCTTTTCTACCCCCGCTAATTTCACCCCAATTCCACTTTTTTTAAATACCAACTTCTGTCCTGGAAGTCCTTGGTGTCCTTGTGTTTTATGCTTCTCCCACCCCCCCCCCCATTCCCACGCCTCCTCCCCCCAAGCCCTCTCCCTCCCACACATCTCCCTGCTCTCAACTGTTGTGCTTGTGTGCTTCCCCTTCTCTCCCCATCTTGTCTTCCGCTCCCTCTTTTTATATATGTTGCTTGTCTGGTTGATTTGTTTGTGAAGTAAATGTTAGCTCTTTCACGAGCCTCGATTCAGTATACAAAAAAAAAAAAAAAAAAAAACCCCCGTGTGTGCGACAGTTTTAAAACACTAAATATGTCCCACCTACTGCTTTGTGTAGCTGCTCTAACAGAATCACGCCCACAATTAACCGAATTGCGGAATTGTTTTCAAACTAAACATAGAGCTGGTGGGCAGCATTTTTAAATACAAGCACAAAACCTACTCCTTATTTACAATTCTATGACCCAGGACCTGTCCTTTTTGGAAAGAAGATTGGAGGGGAGAGAAAGCACAGCAAAGCACAAACACACTCAAAAATTCGTTTTTCATTTGCTGCTGGTGTCTTGCATCTTGTATCTTCTGTGTGCGTATATCAAACCGGCAAGCCCCCGGACCGGCATACAGGCCATTCCTGCTCTTCGGGGCTAAATAAACTTAGAATTCTTCTCGTCCCTAGCACGCAATAATAAAGATACACAAAAACTGTGTTTATTTATTTGCCAGCAGGGCCAACCCGATGTGGTCCGACTGTGTGACATTGATGCCACTCAAAGCAAGTGGTCCGAAGATGCAAGGTGAGTTTGCAGCAAAGTGCTACACAGGTGAGGTGTAAGGCCACAAAACTTGTGGTCCATAAGTGTAATATGTGCAGCAAAATGTTTGTGGCAGCAGGGTGCTGCACAGGTGCAGCAACGTTAGAACAAATGAAAAGGATACGGCAGCAAAGTGCTGCGCAGTTCAGCTGCACAGATGTAGCAAAGTGCAGCAGGGATGCTGCACAGTTCCACCTCCAAAATGGTCCTGGGGTGGGGGGAGAGACAAAGCACGACCAACAAAGCAGTAAGGGGCACAAAGGTACACAGCAAAACAAGGTAATGCAGCATGAGGGGCGCGGAAGAGTGAGCAGAGCAAGCTCGTCGCTAACCGTTAGTACCCCCCAATATCGGCTTACATTACCCTAGCCCTTCCTGGTATTTACAAATTCGTCTCTACGTCTTGTCTCCCAATCAGCCCTCTTTAAACGATGTGGTTCTAAAAACCGAAGCCCATTGACCACTCTGCGGGGCCCCTGAAATTTGGGTCTCACTCCCCAATTTTTCTTACTGTGCCCTTGCACAATTTCGGGGCTGGGTCGTGTGGCTCCACTAGCAGGTCCAACTACCTGCGCACCTGCGCCACTGAAGTCGCCAGCCGAGCTTACCTGCTCCTGCGACTACCTAAACTGGGGAAGGCACCTCCTGGCACCTCACCCCTCTGATGCCCTCCTTGGCATTGGGCAACCCGGGTCCTTCCCTTGGATCCTCGGGCCCCACTGAACAACTCACCACTACCCTAACTGGCTCCCAGAGCCTACCTGTGGCCTCACCTGGCCGACAAACTACCAGTGGCGGAGTGCTTCAATAACCATACTCACCAATTAAACCACACGCCCAGCCATTTCACTGACTCATGCACCCTCCAAAGAACTACTTTGCCCCTACCTGCACCACAGGTGTCAATATCCAGACAATTTACCTAAGCCCTCTACCTGACTTTACACTACCCCCCCCCCGGGCTTTCGTGAATGGGTCCATCTCGCCCCCATTCACTCCTTCGCTCCATGCATTCCACACCTTTTATTCCACACCTTTTATTCCACACCAAGCATTCCACACCAAATATTCCACACACCATTTGTCTCGCACACCATTTATTTCCACTCACCAAATGTCTTGCACACCATTTTCCTTGCACACCATGCAAGTCAATTCACACTACTTTCCATTCACCTCAACACAATTCCACTTTTCCTCAATACAGAATTCCTCATACATACAGCATCATCTAGCTAGCTGCTTTTCCCCTAAAACTCGTGCTTCCCCGTCATCCCATTAAACTAAGCACACCCTTCATCATTAACAACCATCTAAACTCTCTACGTCCCCTCTACAGTACAAATGTCACAACTTAAATCTCATGTCCTCTACTGTCATCTAATTCCCGATCAATTACGGTAATTACGGTAATTACGGTAATTCCCGATCCTCCCTCGGCTAGCTTCGGTGCCCCATGGAGGTAACCATTGCTGGCCCCCCATGTGCCTATCACTGCCATCCCCCTAATCTAATGCTCATGGGCCCGGAAAGCGTGTGAGGAATGGTTAAACTACCAATTCCCCCACGCAGGGTACACTATTTCCATTCGTCCACTGCACTTGAGCCTCTCCGTGTGGAAATACATGGCCATGGCTCGACCTCGAAAGGCCGAGCGATCCATCCGGTTGGTTGGTCTACTGTAGGTTGGGTCCGTCCGGCATTTTCGATCCAGGGGAGGAGGCATGGTTGGGCCGAGGTTCAGTACCCCATCCCTGCGCGGGGCCTCGCGGTCCCACGCACGATGGCCCAACCACCCACGGGCAGAGCACCGCCCCCGCCAAGGGGCGCGGCTCCGAACTCTCCTACCTCCCCTTGAACCTCGCCGTTCGCCTTTACCGCCACGGCGTGGCACCAACCATACATGGCGGGGGCCTGGCACGAATCGTGCACGTCGGTCCTTGGGACACGGCCGTGGCATCGATCCCTGCCAGTCCCTGCCTCACACAACTCACCGAGGGCTCACATCGGCTATCCGTTGCGCTAAACGCTACCCCGGTCTGTGTCGATGCTTGAGCCGTGTTCTCACCACACGCGACCCATTCCACATTCGCACACCGCGGCACCCCCATACACTCCATGCATTCCGTTTCACACTTTCCTGTTACACAGTACACACTCCGTAACACAATCGGCCATTGCACACCCTTGCGCACACCCTGGTGCACACTCTTCCGTTACGTACTCCGTAACGCCCACATGTGTGCACTCTCCTGGTACACACCCAATAACATGCTCTGGTGTGCACTCCTTCGCACAGTCTGTAACACACTCTTCTCTGACACACTCTTCCCACACACAGTCCGGTGTGCATTCTCCCTCACTCGCCTCGGCCATCGCACACTCTGTAACACACTCTCCTGTTACACACTCGTGCTCTGGTGCACACTTCTCTCTCACACGCGCACCAGTCGCCCTCGCACACCGCACAATGGACCTTCCACGACTACCCGGGTTTCGTCTCGATCCCAAGCGCGCCAAAACCCTTTTCCCGCCAAACACACTCGCGCCATTATATCTCACCTTGGGGACCTTCTTCTCCGGCAACACCTGCAAACTTTTATTGGGGTTAGCAAGCCCGACATCACGATGCGAACACGAACTTTGTGTGCATTCCATTTTTTTTTTTTTTTTTTTTTTTGTATACAAGATCGAGGCTCGTGAAAGAGCGAACATTAATCACACAGAAAGACAAACAGACACACAAAACAAATAACATCGGGAGCGGTAGACAAGATGGGGAGAGAGGGGGAAGGACACAAACACAACATTTGAGAGCAGGGACCGAGAGACATGGAGACATCGAGAGAACTGTGGGAGGGAGAGGGCTTTGGGGGGGAGGCATGAGAAGGGGGGGGGGTGAGGTATAAAACATATGGACATGGCCATGGCTCGACCTCGAAAGGCCGAGCGATCCATCCGGTTGGTTGGTCTACTGTAGGTTGGGTCCGTCCGGCATGGCTCGACCTTCGACATTAATTTCTCCCGCGATTTATCTCCTATTTCTCCCATCTCCTCAATTTCAATTATGACCATTCTTCGACGATGGCCAGCGCCAATAAAATTTTCTTTTCCAATTCGGCGACCGTCGGCTTTTCTACACCCCGTGTCGCGATTTCCATACCCTCGGTCAACTTGGCTACCCTTTGCTTGAGCTCGCTTCTCCTCGTGTTGATTCACCTCGTCATGTCCCAATGCGACCTCCTCGCTCAACCTGCGCCTTATGTCCTTCCCCGCATTTCTCGGGAAATCTGGATTCTGGTCTCGATTAGACATCGTTCTGATGATTACTGGAGCGGATCGACTTTGGCTTGATGCTGGAATAGAGACATTGGGAATCTTCTCTTTTCGCTCACTTGGAGCACAGTGAGTTATCTTGTACGAACCTGATGGTACCATCATAGGAAATATATGTTGGTTGTACAATTGATTACTATTGTTGTTGTACTGTTATTCTTGTGTGATCTTAATACAATACTTGTTTGTTGTTAAAAATTGGTGTGGTTTAGCCATTGATCTTTGGCATACAGAATAACACATCTTTCTGCCGTGACTCCTCTCGGGGCTCGGAGGTACACCGTGACCAGGGGGTTTGGGGGAGGAGCACGTAACAATATATATATATATATATATTATATATATATATATATATATATATATATACATATTGTTACGGATTCGTCACTTCCGTTGTTGTGGTTTTCATCCACTGTAAACATTTTTGAATCCATGTACTATTATTGTTGTCATTTGGGGGAAATAGGGATGACTATTTTCAAATGGTAAAAAAGTTAATGTTTTAAATGAAACCGGAACCGGACAATGACGAAGAGGAAGAAGAAGAGGATGAAAAGAAGGCGGAGCGAGTGAGTCGGACAAGAAGCCTAGCTGCTTCGAGGTCTGGAGCGAACGATTGGCGAACGAGGGTCACGATGTGAACTTTGGGTTTCCCGGGAAAGGGATTCCTGCGACAGAGTTGTTATCGCTGTGACAGATCAACCTGCATGTCAGATTTTGCGGTCGATTCCGAATAGAATCGTTGGAGTGCCGTTACGCCACGAGAACATTTTTACTCACGCGCTTTGCGCATCACTCAAGGTTTTTCGACCGCAAAGCATCGCTCAAGGTTTTTCACTTAGTTTCAACCATTTTCACCGCATTCAGATGTTAATCTGGTGTGCATGTGTCACGTGGCTTTTGAGTGGGAGTCGTGGAACGTCCATACCCAAGGGTGTGATTTCCCAGTCGCCTTGAGCGCGCCTTTATGCAGCTTTGGTCGCGTGACTGTGACTGTCATCCGAACGGGATTCTGGTCACGATTAGACATCGTTCTGACGATTACTGGAGCGGATCGACTTTGGCTTGATGCTGGAATAGAGACATTGGAATCTTCTTCTTTTCGCTCACTTGGAGCACAGTGAGTTATCTTGTACGAACCTGATGGTACCATCATAGGAAATATATGTTGGTTGTACAATTGATTACTATTGTTGTTGTACTGTTATTCTTGTGTGATCTTAATACAATACTTGTTTGTTGTTAAAAATTGGTGTGGTTTTGCCATTGATCTTTGGCATACAGAATACACATCTTTCTGCCGTGACTCCTCTCGGGGCTCGGAGGTACACCGTGACCAGGGGGTTTGGGGAGGAGCATGTAACAATATATATATATATATATATATATATATATATATATATATATATATATATATATATATATACATACATACATACATACATATATACATATATATATATATATATATATATATATATATATATATATATATATATATATATATATATATATATATATATATATATATATATATATATATACATATATTACGTTTGTGGGGGTAGGCAATATCTTTGTCCAGGTAGAATTGTATAGGTAGTGTGCTCCGACTGTCATGAAGAAGAAGAAGAAATCCCATGTAATAAGTAGGAAATTTGTGGAGAACGTATTTCGTGTAAGAGCGTGTCTTCGTTCCCATCACGAGGGGTGGGTTTGTTAATTAGCTAGGGATTATGGTAAATTAATCCCTGTATGTAATGGCCTCTGTTATTTTTCCTCTGTTCCTTATGACACACACAGCACACACAATAGTAAGAAATCGCCCATTAACCACACTAAATAAAAACCACGGAAGCAGGACATTGAGCACTATCGTGGATAACATCGACCTGGTGGGCACACAGGCACAAAGGTCCGTGAGTCCACGCCCTGACGAGCAGTGATTGCTCTGGGATTTGAATGACGCAAGGATTGGTAAGATGGGACTGGCTGATAGAAGTGGACATGGAGACGTCGTGGGATGATGCAGAGCCTCGAGTACAAAACAATTAGAACGGCGGACATTTTCTCTCTCGGGTTCTGGATCTGGTGGTGAACGGTTATGTCCTGGCATCGCTCTTCCTCTTTCATTCTCGAGTTCTGGCTTTTGACAACGAACAGCCGAGGCTCTGGTCTTCCTCACATCGTCTGGCTGTGGTGTTGGTGTTGGTGAACAATATTGTGAGAATAAGCGCGGCTGGAAGAGCGAGCTGAGCGCCAAGGCCTACTGCGTGCCAACGAGTGCGTTTTCGCACTCAAGGACGTAGAGGCCTCTGACTATCTTTGACGATTCCTGACGGGGTTCAAGAGCAGCTCGGAGCTAAGGGTCACAATAACACATATTTATTTTCCAGTTATTTTTTCCCTTTGTCTCTATACGGGTCTGTGTGGGGGTGCTCCAATTAGGAATTTAGTTTTATCATGCATTCTGTGACCGGCATTTTATTTAATGAAGCCGGTATTTTTATACATTTTAATTCTGTGTCGGGTTGGAGTTAATTTATCCAGGTGCAAAGACTTCGGGTGGGCCTGTGCAGGTAAGCGCTCACGGCTTCTCCCCCACTTGCTCCCTGCGCGTATAACGAAGGCCCGCCATTGAATTGAACGCCTCAGAGTTAAATCTCGTTTGGTCATCTGTGTCGCCCTGCGTGTCGCTGTCGCCCTGCGTCATCTGTGTCGCCCCACCAGAATCTCTGGTGTTTCACCAGAGGGCAGGCACACGACAATATATATGTATGGATGATGGATGACCACTCCTGCATCTTCAGATGCATATGGCTGCCGAGGTAGTTTCTTGACTTTTGGGCACAATCCTGGTCGTGGCATCACTCCGAAACAGGATACTCGAATTGTTCATTCATCCCAGTAAGCTGGTAATTATTTTGCCGACCTCGGAAGGATGACAGGCTGAGTCAACCCCAACTGGTGTTAATTCAACGACTAACCAGGATTTGAACTCAGGACCCAAGAATCCCAAGCTAGCACCCTAACCGTTAAGCCAACACCACACACACACACACACACACACACACACACACACACACACACACACACACACACACACACACACACACACACACACACACACACACACACACACACACACAGACACACACACACACACACACACACACACACACACACACACACGCAGATTGAACCCCCTAACTTGACTAGGAAGCAAGGCACAGATTGAGTCTCACTCCAGCAATTGCTGCACAGCCTGTTAGCAACAAGTGTCGCCTGCCAAGCTGACACATTGTCTATGCCCTGCTCACCAACAGTTAGGAGGTTTGCAGTCAGGAATATTAAATTTAACCAAAGAAGCACACTGACCATATGACATGGCGCTGACATCATGTACATAAATTACACCGACATGTGCATAATAGATCGACATCTCTGCCTTTGTCTATTTGTGACCATAGAGCTTTAATCTCAGTCTGCAAAGACATGAGTACCATAAGATGCCTCCATGTGGTACTGTCTGGAGGTGATGTGTTGGTGTTATTTATGCACATGACGTCAGCGTCATGTTCTCACATGTCCAGTGATGTCACTGAACTACTCCCTCAAGCATTTGTGAAATCCCACCAAACTTCTGGTATGCACCTATCTCTCCCATGTGTATGTCCTAATGGTATTATTTTTGAAAACATTTTGCCGATTTCTTTATTTATTTATTTTTGAAAAAAAAAAAAATTTTTCAACTTAAATCTTCAACTTCAATTGTTTATAAGATGTAATATCACGTATATTGCAAATACTTTTGTGCAAAATAATTGTTTGTGTTATGATTGGTGTAAACCATGACGAAACAGCAACTCAGGTATAGTCATCGAAATATCTATCTACACATCTGGGCTGTGTCTGTGTTGTCACTGAACTATTCCCTCAAACTTTTCTGTTTCCGTGGTGGTGAGTTGTTTTGCATTACGTGGTGGTGAGGTGTTTTGAATTTCATGGTGGTGAGGTGTTTTGCATTACGTGGTGGTGAGGTGTTTTGAATTTCATGGTGGTGACGTGTTTTGAATTTCATGGTGGTGAGGTGTTTTGAATTTCGTGGTAGTGAGGTGTTTTGAATTTCATGGTGGTGAGGTGTTTTGAATTTCGTGGTGGTGAGGTGTTTTGAAGTTTGTGGTGGTGACGTGTTTTGAGTATCGTGGTGGTGACGTGTTTTGAATTTTGTGGTGGTGACGTGTTTTGAATATCGTGGTGGCGACGTGTTTTGAATATCGTGGTGGTGACGTGTTTTGAATTTTGTGGTGGTGACGTGTTTTGAATTTCATGGTGGTGACGTGTTTTGAATTTTGTGGTGGTGATGTGTTTTGAATATCGTGGTGGCGACGTGTTTTGAATATCGTGGTGGTGACGTGTTTTGAATTTTGTGGTGGTGACGTGTTTTGAATTTCATGGTGGTGACGTGTTTTGAATTTCGTGGTAGTGAGGTGTTTTGAATTTCATGGTGGTGACGTGTTTTGAATTTCATGGTGGTGAGGTGTTTTGAATTTCGTGGTGGTGAGGTGTTTTGAATTTTGTGGTGGTGACTTGTTTTGAATATCATGGTGGTGAGGTGTTTTGAATTTCGTGGTGGTGAGGTGTTTTGAATTTCGTGTTAGTGAGGTGTTTGGAATTACGTGGTGGTGAGGTGTTTTGAATTTCGTGGTGGTGAGGTGTTTTGAATTTCGTGGTGGTGAGGTGTTTTGAATTTCATGGTTGTGAGGGGTTTTGAATTACGTGGTGGTTAGGTGTTTTGAATTACTTGGTGGTGAGGTGTTTTAAAATGACGTGGTGGTGAGGTGTTTTCAATTACGTGGTGGTGAGGTGTTTTGAATTACTTGGTGGTGAGGTGTTTTGAATTACATGGTGGTGAGGTGTTTTGAATTATGTGGTGGTGAGGTGTTTTGAATTACGTGGTGGTGAGGTGTTTTGAATTATGTGGTGGTGAGGTGTTTTGAATTACGTGGTGGTGAGGTGTTTTGAATTATGTGGTGGTGAGGTGTTTTGAATTACGTGGTGGTGAGGTGTTTTGAATTATGTGGTGGTGAGGTGTTTTGAATTACGTGGTGGTGAGGTGTTTTGAATTATGTGGTGGTGAGGTGTTTTGAATTACGTGGTGGTGAGGTGTTTTGAATTACGTGGTGGTGAGGTGTAATCGTCCCAAACCTCCAGTCTGCACCTTCCCCTCCCGTATGTCTGTGCTGAGGGGTTCTTTTTTGAAATTTTAAATAATTATTTCAACCTAAATTGCTTATAAGAATGTAATATCACAAGCACTGCAAATAAATTTGTGCAAAATAATTGTTTGTATTATGATTGGTATAAATGAGGACAAAACAGAAACTGATGTACATTCATTATCGTCAGCTAAAACGAGCCCGCTCCTCTGTAACGACGCTTGGTGAGGCGAGCACAGTGAGCCGAGCCAACCTAGTATAATATATATATATATATATGTATATATATAAATATATATATATATATATATATATATATATATATATATATATATATATATATAGTAGTATATATATATATATATATATTGTTACGGGTCGCGGACAAGATGTTACTTTGGGCCGAGCGGATGGTCAACCGCGACCGTTACAGGATCCCCGATTAGCCCGACTCCCCCAACGTTGACCAATCGCACCACAGGTATTCAATCGGGAAACCTCTAAAGCGACCGAATGTAAAGAGGAAGAGAGAAGAAAACAGAGTACGGAGGAATAACAGGATTTATTATACACACAAGCAAAAAGAAAGCAGTCACGTTTATTTACAACACATAAGACGCAGGTGACACAGTGCAATCTTTAGCTTATACAGACTTAATTACCTACCCAGGACAGAACAAACGAAGACGACTCACACGGGGAATGATGAAAGGAATTGGCTGGAAGGAGAGGAAAGTCCACTGGGTCCGGCAGCACGATCCGCACGTTGGGCAGCCGCCGTTCCTTCGCGGCTCTGCTCCGAACTGCCGTCCAGGTCCCTAAGCTGTTGGCGAGCGTTGTTGCCGCTGCTGCTGTAGACGCTGCCGCTCGCGAGCAAGGTGACGAATAGCAGGCTTGGTGCTTCCTTGAATGATCTCTGCTTGTTGGACCTCACAACTCAGCTCTTTCTTGGACCCTCTCTCTTCTCAGCTCATCTGCCTTGGACCTCCTCTCGTCTCAACGGCTTGGACTCCCTCTCGTCTGCCTGTAAAAGCTCATCTTCTTGGGAAACGCCCTGCCGTGGGTTATATAGGCCCCGCCCCTCAACCTTTGCGAACCTCCCCGATAGCTCTTCCTCCGCCCTCCCTAGCCAAACCCCTGGCTCATGGTTGGTCGAGTGGGGCTGGCTCACTCCTCCCCTCTATGACGAGGTGGAGACACGCCTTTCTTCTCCGACCCTGCCTCGTGGTCAATGGCGGTTGAAGAGAAAACCGCCCAAAATGCAGTTGGCAATTGGAAGGGAGGTAATTGGCAATGGGAATGGAAGTTTTGGGAGTGGGAATGAAGTTTTGGGAGTGGGAATGAAGGGAATCTATCTCTTTCACTGGTGCAATGGAGTATTTCAATTAATGGGAGACACAGCCTTACCCTAAAACACAGAATAAGATATAACTATCGAACAGGGGTATTATATTATTGGCTGACGTGTATGCTTGTGGACTAATTATGGGACGCCCTTTTGACCTTTACACAGCTCCGGAGGCAGGAGGCGCAGACTCAAGCAATATTCATCACCAATTTACCACAATACAACACAATCAAAAAAAATACAGTCCTCATATCCGCAACAATATATATATATATATATATATATATATATATATATATATATATATATATATATATATATATATATATATAGATACATATATATATACGTATATATATATACACAGACTTGGTATTTAATATGGAATATATATTTTTTCTTGACTTGGGTTTACTTTCTGAACTCAGATTATCAATCTGGTGAGTTTATTTTACCCTTCGGTGATGTCTTTGTTGAAAGAACAATGTCACTGATTGTCTTTCGCAGCAAGAAGTCAATAACAGGATTATATCACAGGTGGCGTGACAAAATGTAAGGACAGGTACATTTGACGATTGGCTTCACAATCGGGTATATAAGGGTTGTTGCGTTCTGTATTAGTGGAAAACAACTGCTGCACGTCTACAAAAGTTAAACGCCGCTTCCTCTGGAGATGGTCCGTCAACTTGACAATGCTGTTTGTCATGGAGTGGTGGCTTTACGAAATTCTGGCATGAAACAGCGTGCTATTGCTCGGCAGTATGGCTTCACTCAAGGTCAGGTGTCAAAGATCCTGAAACGAAATGCTCAGAGGGGTGTCGCTACTCCAATACCGAGGCCAGGACATCCACGCAAAACCACAAGGAGAGATGATCGCCAGCTGCACCGGTTAGTCTGCAATGGCCGTACCAAGTCCGCTAATTGGCTTAGGGCTGAGTGGCAGCAACTGACAAATGTGCCTGTATCCAGAAGGCTAGTCAACCAACGACTGGTTCAAGCAGGCTATCGTGCCAGGCGTCCCCTGAGAAAGCCACGCCTGACCAGACAACAGAGCCAGCGCTGATTGCAGTGGGCCAGAGAGCACCGTCAATGGCAGCCAGGACACTGGAATCACGTGACCTTCAGTGACGAGTCTAGATTTCTGTTCCATCGTCAAGATGGCCGCGTCCGAGTGTGCAGACAAGTGCATGAAGCCCACAAGGAAGATTGTATAGTGCCAAGAGTCCAAGCTGGAGGTGGTGGGGTGACCGTTTGGGCTGCTTTTCATGCAGGGGGAAAAACTGACCTGGTTGTTCTGAATGGAAACCTGAACCAGTTCAAGTACAGGGTCATTCTGGAGGAAACAATACTTCCATTTGCTCGTGCAGCCTTTCGAGGAAACTTTGTCTTCCAAGATGACAATGCACGGCCTCATCGTGCTCTCGTGATCCAACACTTTCTTGCTGACCGTGGTGTAGAGCATATGGAGTGGCCTGCCATGTCCCCGGATATGAATCCGATAGAGAACTTGTGGGCAGAATTAACGCGTCAAATCGACAACTTGGACCAGCAGCCGACCTCTGTGCGTGAATTGCAGCAGACTATTGCCACTGCATGGCAAGCGATTCCTGTCCAAACCTTGGCAAATCTCGTGAACAGCATGCCTCGACGTGTACGTGCTCTCCTGAATGCTCGTGGGGGTTACACGAAGTACTGATATGTAATTTTACTGTCCGTAATCCCAGTCATAATTTAGCTTTTGGTTTTTTTTGAATTTTTTTTTGGCTAATGTGCAAAATAAAGAGATACTTCTGGAAAATGTTCATAAGTTTAACACAGTACTGTCCGTGAATTGAGTTCGATATCAGTTTACATCACTTTCAAGGATCAATTTATTTGCTTCGAAATGTCAAATGTGGTTTTTGTTTCTTTCAAAGGTCACATTAACAAAATCTAGAATAATTTCAACATAACTCCAATGAACTTTTGGTTCGAAGTCATCCTGAAAAGTAAGTTCACCCCCTTAAGAAAAGTAAGTCAGCTTAGGGTCCTAGGATCCTGGGTTCGAATCCCGGTCGATCGCTGAATTAACGCCAGGGGGGTTGACTCAGCCTGTCATCCTTCCGAGGTCGGCTAATTGAGGACCAGTTTACTGGTAATTCCCTGTTTGTCGTTAAATGTGGCAAAAAGGGTCGGCGTCAGGAAGGGCATCCGGCCGTAAAACATTGCTTCAAAAAGGGGACGGAAAAACAACAACAACCACGGTTCCCGAAAAAGGCCAACCCCTGCTTGTGGGGAAAAATGGCCTCTAAAGGTGGTTATACCCCCACAAAAAAAATATTCCATATTAAATGCCAAGTCTGTATATATATTTTTTTATATTTATATATATATATATCTCGCCTCATGTTCCATTGGGGACAGTTCTGCATCGTGGCTTGTCACCACCACACCAATCGTAATGCCTCTGAGGAGGAGAACTTTCTGGCTTATCCTCAAAACATCAGGCTTTAGTGAATAATTTATTATTTTAATGCTCAGTGCTGCCTTTTACCAATATGAATCCTGAGCTGCACATCCACATGTACTCGTATATCTGCATTATAAAAGAAAATTTGTATATTTATATGTGCTTCAAAAACTAAAAAAAATACTAAACCAAATCCAACCAAATTTTTCATGTTGCCTCAGGGTACCGCAAGGATGGTTTCTGCCAGGGTAGCATATCTGGGGTAGGGGGTTTAAGGTGAGGCAAAAACCCCATTCTCTCTATGTAAATGTGTATCGCATAGCACCCCGGTATAGCAGGTATTATAAATCATCTTCTTGTAAGGAAAGTTTAAACAACATTACTGTGATGTTGAAATCCGATTGAAAATTATTGAAATTTTCAAAAAATTTAATTTCACTCACTTTAAACAGACCAAATGTTTCAACAATGACCAGTGGAGCGAGGCGGAAGTGATTTTTGCTGACGCTATATACAAATATAAGTAGAAAGGATGGTTATGAAGGTGATGTTAGCCATATCAATTTCAATAGTAATTCAAAGGTCAGATATATCCAATAATGATTCGTTATTAATTTAAACAGCACATATGCAGATAAGTTATGTAACGAATCATGCTGACTTTATTCTCACTAATCCTCCTGACTAATGAAAAACCAATAAAGAAAATTTAAAAAAACTTAGCAATATGCATTCCATTGATGAAATCCGAGTGAGAATCTATCTATAATTCCAGTAATCTCTCTGTGTGTGTGTGTGTGTGTGTGTGTGTGTGTTTGTCTGTGACCGCTGTTTCTCGACAACCACGGGTCCGATATACTTGAAACTTGCCAGGTATATTGCTGGGAACCCGAGGATGTGCCTTTTCAACGTTTCATATTAATCGGACAAGTAGTTACCGAGCTATGGCGATTTCTTTACCAAACTCCGCAAGCCGTTTGCTTTGGACCAAACCATTTCATGTAAATAGAGGGGGGGGATTGTCACCGTACTCGCAAGCCGTTCGCTTTGGACCAAACCATTTCATGTAAATAGAGGGGGGGGATTGTCACCGTACTCGCAAGCCGTTCGCTTTGGCTTTGCGAATGGACCAAACCATTTCATGTAAATAGAGGGGGGGGGGATTGTCACCGTACTCGCACCCACGTACCCACGTACCCACGTACGGGCATTGCACCCACGTACGGGCATGCCCTAGTAATTTGAAATTTTCAAAATGTTTCATATCACTCAATTTAAATGGAGGGGTTTTTTGTATGCAAGATCGAGGCTCGTGCAAGAGCTGGCACATTAAACATATTGTTGCGGTTTTAGAACCCACACTTGTGTAAATATGACATTATTAAATGGTTAAAGGTAGCACCCCATAGTTAGTCCACAAGCAACACGTAGGCCACCATAGGATTCCAGTTATTTCATTAGTATGTGTATTAGATAAGGTCGTGTTTCCAATAGTTGAATCTGTGTTGTGTCAATCAAATAAGAAGTAGGCCCCATTCCGTTCAGTTTGCAACCTCCCTCTCCAAGCGATGCCATTACGCGCCCCTACAGTCGGTGCCCTATGGCTCTCCCAATTTACTTTGCGCCTTTGTTAGCAGCGTTCGCTGACTTAGCGCTCGCTCACCGCCGCCATAAGCCACATGGTGAGGCCCGGAAAAAGGGGGCGGAACACCAAGGTGTGGCCACGTCATCCAGCCGTCAAAGGCGGAGCCGGTAAGCCCTCACCAGCCAACCAGGGCTGAAGTGACATCGCCGACAGGCATGGTTTTTGGGCTCGCGGAGCGTTTTGCTGGTGGAGATATATAAGCGAGCGCAAAGCCCTTTCACGGGACTTGTCGGAGGCGCGCTTGTTGGAGAGGACTTGTTGGAGGTGCGCTCGTTGTAAGGGGACTTACGCGGAGAAGGATTGGTGCGCAGAACTCGGACTTGGTCGGGAGAGTGCGCTGATCAAAGAACTTGCCAGCGAGCGCATTGCATTGGCTTGAAGGAGAGATACGGCAGCGCTTGTTAAGGACTCGCTGGGAAACGCGCGTTGCATTGGACAATTGGGAGAGCACACCTTTATTAAAGGAGGACTTTGGAGAGAGGGCGTTTGGCACAAGTGTGCACATATAACGTACGCAGGATACCAGCTTCCCCCCGCTATATAATTGTCCGGTCGCGTTCAACTACACGTGGAGCTGCCTGCTGGGTTTCGCCCGCTGGACCGGAACCTGGACGGGAGCCGACCAGAGCCTGGACCCCATCGCCGGACCTTCCGCCCTACCATCTACAATCCCCGTGTGAGTGTGTATGTTTGTCCTGGGTATTAAGGATAAGACTGTTTTAAGACTACCCTGTGTGCTGCTTCTTCCTCTTCCTATCCTGTACATTCTTTTGTTTCCTCTTCTTTCTGTACATGTGTAATAAATTGCCTTGTTCTTTCTTGGTTTCCTCTAATCCGATCGCATTCGTCTTTTCTCTCATTGGGTAAACGTGGCACGATTGGAACCGCTTATATTCGGGTTTAGTCACTTGGTTAACGGCTCGGATCACGGATTGCTATCCGCTCGGCATTTTCCATCATATCCGTGGTTCGAGCAGGAGTTATCTCCTTGCTTTATGGCCGGTGGTAGTATTTAGGTAATTGGACTAAGACTCGACCAACAACCCTACTTACCACCGACCGGAAGGAACGTTATAACCTCCAGGACCCGGGTCGGCCAGATAACAAGACAAGGGGATTAACCCCTTCCCCCCTTATGGAGTGCCGATGTCCGAGATCCATAACAATATATTAGCACATAAAACACAAAAAACATAAATGGACACATAAAACAATAAAGGGAGGGGGAGACAAGATGGGGAGAGAAAGAGAAGCACACAATCACAACAGTAGAGAACAGGGACATCGGGATATCTGTGGAAGGGAGAGGGTTTGGGGATGGGGGGGGGGGGGGGGGGGGAGGGAGAGGGAAGGGGTACAGGGTATAAAACAAATTGCATGAGAGAAAGCAACAAATTGACACTACTAGGAATTTCAGGAATGGAGTCGGAGATTGAAAGAGGTGGATTTGGGGTGTATTAATGGGTGTAGAAAAGATCAAGGTTTTGGATGGGGGAAGATAAGAGATGGTGGTGAACAGCTGTTTAAAGACCTGGAGGTAGGAGTGGGATTGATGAGAGTGTGGGAGATTGTTCCAGAGGTGGGGAAAAAGGGGAATAAAAGAGTGAAGGTGAGCAGCGAGTATTGATTTTGGCAGTTTCACAAAAGAGGGTTGCTGGCAGTTTTTGTGCATCCTGCAGGAATATTTGGGAGACAGAGCTGGGGAAGCTAGGCCAGAGAGGAGGCAGTAGAAGACAGAAAGACCACCAACCTGCCTGCGGTGAGAGAGTGAAAGGCCCTCAGAATCAGCTTCATCGTGGGAGATTCCAACGATTCTGAAAGCTTTGGTTTCTACAACGTGAAGCCGAGCTAGGTGTGAGGTAAGATGTTAAAAAAGGTTAAAACCAAACCCAACAACAATGAGCTTCAGAGCGAAATGGAAGTGATTTTTGTTTCTAGCACCATATATAAGCAGCAAGATTGGCTGATGAATGGATCGAAAGATGTCTTTAAATTATGCGCACTCTACTCTGAGCTGTGTAGCCGAGGTTAGAATCCTCAGCCGGGATTTGAAGCAGGTACCATTTTAAGCAATAAAGCAGCATGAGTCCTTTCAAATACTTTTCAATGTATGACTCTGCCGGGGTGAACCACCGACCTCCCATAATCAGACCTGCCACTAACAATTACACCACTGCATCCCATTTAACAACCGCATTATTCGTTGCTTTATGACTAGGAAGACTGGACTAGAAAGGATGAGTGGTGATTTTTGAGTAATTTTTTTTTTGCCAGCAATGCCTTTCGTACATATCAATTTAGGGCCAATCCCCTCTCCTGTCGGTCATTACTCCATGCACGCAAAGCAAATAAGCGGGGTTAAGTAATTGGTTCATGCCTGTCCGTCTGCTTTATCAGTTTATTCTCATCCGTTTATGATTGAGGAACAGCTTTTTTAAATTGAATATTATATTTTGAACATGAATCCGAGCCTACATTGGAAGACAAGCGTTTTGTTTCACCCTACCTTGGCTCAGAATTCATCCCGATCGGACATGCGCAGAGAGGAGTGAGATATGTTTACCCTATCTGCCTGTCTGGCAATCAAACAAAATTGAAAATCATTACAAACAGGAAAGCGATCTGTTTTAAGGACGTCATAATGGACACATACAACTGGTACGAAGAGCTAATGCAACGTGTTAACGCTTAAGATGTAACTATCATCCTACCCCAAAGGGAATTTATTTCTATCCCAAAATAGAAATAAATGCTGTAATCATTTATTGCAATAACATTATGTACATACAAATTGAAGCATTTTACAATATTTTAAGACTAATACTAGATCAGAGATCAATCTACTATTTTTAAAAAAACAAAAAAAAAACACCTGTCCCCTTTTTCCCCGCAGAGCAGGGGTTGGCCTTTTTTGGGCACCCTAGTCCCCTTTTTGAAGCAATGTTTTATGGCCGGATGCCCTTCCTGCCGCCAACGCTGTAGGTCACCCCTTGCGACACACAGGGAATTACCAGTGAACTGGTACTCAATTTGCCGACCTCAGAAGGATGACAGGCTGAATCAACCCCCCTGGCGTTAATTCAGCAATTGACTGGGATTCGAGCCCAGGATCCGAGGATCCCAAGCCGGCACCCTAACCACGAAGCCGACACCAGGCTCAATCTACTATTAATAACGGTTTTTAAAAATTATTTTATGGAAAAAAGATAGCCGAGAAGGTCTTTAATTCCAAGGTGAGCAGCCGAAATTGGCGGTTGGTTTGTCGTGCGCGAGATGGAAGGATGAGAAGCGCTTACCTGAACAGAGCACATGGGTTTAATCCAAAACCACCACGAACAGACACGACAAGGAAATTCAACAATAATGATTTAATTAAAATAAATGTAATACGAAAGTGTCGAAATAAAAGTTGAAGTAAAAACTAAAATTCTAACTGAGGTACCTCACACACTGACTCAAATATATGCACCAAGGGGACAAATAAAATAAAATAAATGTTCCTTTTCCTAGTGCAGTCTCTTATCTGTGGCCTCATGAGCTCCTCTGCTAGGTTGGCAAGCTGGGGATGAGGTCCAGAGCTCGATGTCCCTCCTGCGGGAACCCGACACAAGATGGCCACGGAGTCGCATTCCACCGCGCCATGAACGTGAGGTGAGTTGTGAGGGCGGTCCTCTTTCGTGTCACTCTGCTGTCCAGGGAAGCACAACGCGGAGCCCAGCGGTGTCTGAAACCCCCTCAAAATCCTGTCGACTCGGTAAAAGCATTCCTCACAGGCGCCCACAAAAGAAAAGAACTAGCTCCTTCACCATCGCCCGTTTCTCTCTTGAACCTTCTCTCGCTCACGTCACACCGAACCACCCCATATCTCCATGACCAATCATGAACTTTGGAGGCACGGCCTGCCGGCTATGCTCTTTTGGAGATTGGGCTTAGTCCGATCGGCAATGTTCGGGCTCTGTCGGCATGCAGTGGACGGTTGTTGTGGTTTACTGCAGGCTTTGCATGGCTGGCGTTGTGGTAGAGGTAAAATCGTAGGGAAAGGGCCATAGAGGGCATATCACATACTGGGAAAAAACAACTCTAATGCCTGCCTAGTTAATGCAGCTTCACCGCTCGTGTGAAGACACAAAAACAATCTTAAGCTACAGTTTCCCTAGTTAAATGCATCGAGATGTCTCCTACGCATCCACGGTCCATGCTATAAATACACAATCCTATCTTTACTTTGGGATTCCTCCATCTGCCCCCACAAATGTAACAATATGTTTGGCTTGGGGTCCTCAAAATCCCAGGTTACTTTTTAAGGGTATATGGGTAAGGTGGTGTAAAAGATGACTTCCGGAAAAAATGTTCTTGAACCTTTAAAATTTATATTTCAATATGTATTATATACATATGTGAACATGGTAGAACACAAATGGCCCATTTGGCACTTTCAAAACCCTTCCATTTAGCGGTACATGAACAAAATATTATGGAATTTTACATCATCACGACCAATCTAATTATCTGCTCATAGACCACGCCCATGTCCTTGTTTCTTAAGGCAGAGTGTCTACGTGGGGTAATGTGTTCTATGAACTCTTTAGTTCAAAGTAAGAAACAGTTTGATCTGATGTAACCTGGAAAATAGACGATGTGTTTCCGGCAAAACGAGGAAGTCCTCGTTGAATCTCATTAATGAGCAAATTGGGTGTTTTTTTTACTGAGAATCCGATACTATGACCTCAAGTCTCCTGGAGACTAACTCAGTTTGCAGAAGATTGTAATGCAAAACCTAAGATCTGCTGCAATCAATAGAATGTCTCACCAAGGCTTTGAGATGCAAATCAGGTGCCCTCACCTTACCTGTTCAGAAACCACCTTACCTGTTCAGATCTCTCGGATGACTTTTTCAAGTCGAATAAATGAAATGCGTGAACAATTTGTCATACTCTCAGTTTCCTCGAGTCTCACTGGTGACAGTAAAAGAGATGAGCTCCAACTTTAAACTCGGAAATGACAGGCGGACAGAATCACCACTCGCTCAAGGACTGACTATTCTCGCCTCGCCTGTGCGATAATTCAGTATTTCGGCCATTTCCCAACGAGTCACTGAGTTGGCATACGGAAAAGCAACGTTTTTTTAAATTTATTTTTAAATCAGTCTCTAGCCTGCGGCGAATGGTCGCAACAGATGTGTTCATGGCACATCCGCACGGCACCAGCAAATGAAATGCCATGACTGATGATTTAAAAATAAACGCAATGTAACGATTGCTGGGGTTGGCAGGATTGCCTCCAGGTACACAAACTCACTTCTTAGCTGTGTAGCCTGGGTTTGAATATCAGCCCAGCTGCCATATCCAGGTGTTTCACAGGCTTCATCCCAGTGATCAATGTATGTGCCGTTTGGTGGATGGATGTTGTTTTTTTTTGTTGTTTTTTTTTTCTTTTGTATACAAGATCGAGGCTCGTGAAAGAGCTAACATTAATCACACAAAAAGACAAACCAACACACAAAACACAAAAAACAAGGGGAGCGGCAGACAAGATGGGGATAGAGGGGGAAGGACACAAACACAACATTTGAGAGCAGGGACATCGGGAGGACTTGGGGGGAGGTGGGAGAGGAATAAAACATATGAACACTGCAAGGACTCGGGGGTGAATTACCGGGAGTAGAAAAGATCAAGGTTTTCGATGGGGGAAGATAAGAGATGGTGGTGAACAGCTGTTTTAAAGACCTGGAGGGAGGAGTGGGATTGAAGGGAGTGGGGAAGTTTGTTCCAGAGGCGGGAGAAAAGAGGAATGAAAGAGTGAAGGTGAGCAGAGAGCCTAGACTTTGGCAGTTTAACCATAAGAGGGTTGCAGGCAGATCTTGTGCGACCTGAAGGAATATTGGGGGGACAGAGCACAGAGAGAGCTGGGGGAGCAAGGCCGGAGAGGAGTCGGTAGAAGACAGAAAGACCACCAACCTGCCTGCAGTGAGTGAGTGAAAGGCCCTCGGAGTTGACTACATCGCAGGAGATTCCAATGATTCTGAAAGCTTTGGCCTCAACAGCGTGAAGCCGAGCAAGGTGTAAGGCAGGAGCACCAGCCCAGAGGGGGGAACAGTATTCCATTGAGCTGCGGATGAAAGCCTTGTATGTGGTGAGGAGCTCAGGTGTGCCAAGGAAGGACTTCGCACAACGGAGGATGCCCAGTCGGCGACTGGCTTTGGAGGCCAGCTTGGAAATGTGGTTTTCCCAAGAAAGATCATGGCAGATAGTGAGACCCAAAAGCTTGAGCGACAGAACTTCTTGGAGAGGATTGTTGAGAAAGTAGATGGGAGGGTTGTCCAGTCGGTCCTTTCGGAGAGACATAGTAAGAGTGTGAGATTTGTCAGGATTGAAAGACATGTTCCACTTGTTTGACCAGTCTGTGATTTTGTCCACGTCTGCAGAGAGTGAGGAGGCTGCAGACTGCCGATCTGAGGAATGAGGAATGGAGCGGCAGATAGTGGAGTCATCAGCAAAGAGATAGAGAGGATTTTCCAGAGAGTCGGAGAGATCATTGATGAAGACCAGAAATAGCACAGGGCCCAGAACACTACCTTGGGGAACTCCAGCCAGAACAGGAAGGGAAGATGAGAGAAATCCATTCAGGGCCACACGTTGCCTACGACCAGAGAGGAAATCCGCAAGCCATGAGTGGAGATTTCCCTGAATACCATAGGAGGTGAGTTTGGTGAGCAGAGCTGGGTACCAGACCGTATCGAAGGCACGTGATATGTCAAGTGAGACAGCTCTGATTTCCTGTTTGGCATTGAGGACCTCCATCCATTGTTGAGACAGCAGAAGCAACATGTCCAGAGTAGAATGACCTGGTCTGAATCCAAATTGCTGATCAGAGATCAAGCCATTGGAGAAGAGGAAGGATTTGATATCTGAAGCAATGATGGATTCCATGACTTTGCTGATAATTGGGAGCAGGCTGATTGGTCTGTAGTTGCAAGGATCTGTTTTTGCACCTTTTTGTGTAAAGCGGTAATGTTTGCTGATTTCCAAGATGCTGGCAGATGACCTTGAGCAAAAGAGAGGGTGAAAAGAACAGAGAGAGGGTGAGATAGAGCGGCAGAGCAGGATTTTAGGACCCAAGGGCTGATGCCATCTGGTCCAGTTGCAGAATCAGAGTCGAGGTTTGATAAAAACTTATCCACCTTGTCAGGAGAGAAGGACACAGAGTCCAGGAGCAGTTGGGTTCGACTGGGAAAGGTGGGAACAGAGAGAGATGGGTTTGGGACACAAGATTTTGAGGCAAACACAGAGTTGAGGCATTCGGCTTTGTCACGTGCGGTGTCAACTGTGTAGCCATTTGAGGTAAGGGAGGGAATGGAGGGGGAACAAACACCAGAAACGGATTTGACCAGACGCCACCAGGATTTGGAGGAAGGAGACAGGTTTGAGAGTTCAATCTTGAGTGTGGAGAGATAGTGCTTCCTGGCACTCCTGAGGGTAGAAACACACTTGTTTCGAACTTGGTGGAAGGAACTGAGATTGCCTTCAGTTGGATTTGCCTTCCAAGACGCAAAGGCAAGTTGTTTCAGGGCAACTGCCTCACCACAATATTCAGTGTACCATGGACGGGAGGAAGGGTAAGACAACTGAAGACGAGATGGGATAAATCTGTGCATGAGAGAGAGCAGTTTGCTTTGGAAGAATTCCCAGGAGAGAATTGAAGTCAGAGGCATTAGAGATGGGAGACCAGTCCAGTTGATTGATGGCTGCTTGCAGACCGTGCCAGTCGGCCTGAGTGAAATGCCAGACTCGTTGGTGCTGAGGAGGCTCTCTGAGAATGGCCAGTGAGATGTCCACTTTAACAAGCACATGATCAGAAGAACCGATTGGAGCAGAAGAAGAGCAGCAGACATTTGCAGGGAAGTTAGTCATAACCAAGTCCAGAAGAGAGGATACTCCATTGACTGTGATCCGGGTCAGGAAATTGACAGATTGTCTCAGTCCCAATGAGTCGCAGAAGTCCTTTGCTGAGGTGCCATGGCTGGTGAGAGATGAACCCACACCCAGCCAGCTGGCATGATGACAGTTGAAGTCGCCACATATGAGGAAGAGAGAGTTTGGATGAGTTGATAGAAGTTGGTCCATGTTGTCTGACAGAGAAATGTAAATGGAGTCATCACTGTTTGGAGGACGGTACAGAACGCATATGAACAAAAGGTGGGAGCGGAGAGGAAGCCGTAGCCAGAGGTACTCCTGTGGGTGGGGTGGAGAGAGGGCAATGCAGGGAGAGTGAGGAAGAGAGTTTTTGATAAAGATAGCCACCCCACCACCAGGACGAGGCTCAGGTCTATCGTACCAGAGGAGGGAGTAACCAGGAAGAGATATTAAGGAATCAGAGACATCTTGAAGGAGGAAAGTTTCTGTTAAGCAGATCAAGTCTGGATTTTCAGAAGCAACCTGAATGGAGAGATCAATCAGGTTTGAGCGAAGGCCCCGGATGTTTGAGGTCCATACCATACCGCGAGGAGAGAGGGGGAGCATCGGGTGCAGGACAGGGGAGGGGAGGGGTAGGGTCAGATGAAGGGTGAGAGGGGGATGTAGGAAGAGCAGTTGAAAGTGTGTCAGAGATTACAGAAGAGTTACAAGAAAGGGAAGGATGAGGAGGACGAAAGCTTTGATGGTGATGGAATGAGGCACAGTGAGAGTTTGTTTGAGGGGGAGGCAGAGGAAAGTAGAAGGTTGGGGGAGGTGGAGGTATGACATAGAAGGGAGACGAAGTGGGGAGGAGGCAGCTTTGAGAAGGAGGTGGGAGGAGGGAGAATTTGGGAGGGATGGTTGGGGGGGAGATTTGAAGGGGGGGGGCAAGGGGGGAGTTTAGAAAGTGGATGATTAATGAAAGATGAACATATATAACAAATTGGGTTTGTTGTGATTTTCAAGTTAGCGATTCGTTTAAGAACGATGGAGGAGGGATGGAATGAATGAGAATTTAGAGCATGGAGTGATTTGGAATCATAAGAGATTGAATATTTTTTTTAAATGGAATGAGTTGAAGAGGAAATTGCAAGGAGCCTTTTAAATAAGAAGAAAAACAGCGTGTTGTAATAAACCACTGAATAAAACACTGAAGGGGATAGTTGAAACATATTTAAACAGAACTGTGAAGAACAATCTTATATTCACAAAAATACCAATGGGGAGAGGAAGCCTAGAGCGACGACCACGAGTCACTTGAACAGGGCAAAAGGTGGAAGGCAAGGGGAAAATGGGGGCGGGGCGAGACAGCGCACATGGGCAAAGGCAAAAGCACACGAGGAGAAAGGGAAATAAAAGTTTGTTTGTTTTTTTTTGGTTTTTTTTGGGGGGGGGGGGGTGTGGGGGTTACAACGTTAGACAAATAGTAGATGTTTGCTGAAGCTTGGTGGAGAAGGGGAAATCAAAAAAGCTAGCAAAACAGCGAAGGAAGGAACAACCTTCGACGGGGGAAGCCTGAGGCTGCAAGGCCTTGCTCGCGACGCGGCAAACAAACGATTAATTTATGAAAGATAAACACCGAGAAACTTCCAGGGGGGACACTATAAGTTCACACACCGAACGATAAATACAGTTTCGACAAAATACAATTGTGAACAGACTTAACTTTGAAAAACGTGGAGACCGTGTGGACCGTCGAAAACCCCTGCCACCGTCTCCAAGATCTCACGAGATCCGTGTTAAACTCGGCATCCTGTCTACTGGCATTAGTTGATGGATGATGAAAATCCCACGGTGCCCTAACAGTAGACAAGCTATTTCTGGAACCATGGCCAAATTACAAATTCCTGCGCGGAAAGCAATGGCAAACCACCCAGCATAACCCTTGCAAAGAGACAACTTCGGCAGCACTGACACTACTGTATGTAACAGTATGTTACATCAGAATCATAAAAGTAAAACGATTATGGGCAGATAAATATTTAAAACCCATGCCAAAGTTGTGGATCCATATTCTGGTAATTGTAGTTTATATTTATTACTTCTGAAATCGAAGTTTGGCTAGAATATTCACTTCCTGACTTTGTCTGTCAGTCACCTACAGGTCACAATTCTAGATATAGCTTCACAAAACTTAACCAACTGGTGAAGATTGTCAAAATATATGACTATTTTTTGAGGTCAACAGGTCAAAAGGTCTTGGTGACAGAATCGACAATTTTCATCTGATTTACTTCACATGTGTGTATATAGTCACGTGAAAAAGTAAGTACACCCCATGTAAAGTTTTGACTTTTTCAAAATATTTCAACATACAGCTATTTGATCTTCATTTCAACAATATTAACAGATAAAGGTGATATAATATAACAAATATCATGAAACATTTACATTTTGAAGTCCATTGTATAATTTAAATAAACATAAATGCAAATTTTGCATGTGGAAAAAGTAAGTACACCCTTGGCTCTAATAGGTGGTATTGCCCCCTTTGGCAGAAACAACCTCAAGTTGGCGTTTCTTATAACTGTCTACCAGTCTCTGACATCGACTGGGAGAAATTTTTGCCCACTCCTCCATGCAGAATTCTTTCAGCTGTGCGATGTTTGAGGGGTTTCTTGCATGCCCAGCTCGTTTCAAATCCCCCCACATCATCTCGATGGGATTTAGATCCGGGCTTTGACTTGGCCATTCCAGAACCCTCCATTTCTTTCTTTTCAGCCATTCCTTGGTGAATTTACTGGTATGTTTAGGGTCATTGTCAGGTTGCAAGGTCCACCTTCGGTTGAGCTTCAACTTTCCGACAGATGGCCTCACATTATCCTCAAGCACCCTCTGGTACAATGAAGAATTCATAGTGGATTCTGTGTTGGTGAGCTGCCCAGGCCCTGATG